>NC_045160.1:29352302-29481727 GCF_900700415.2 Clupea harengus | reverse complement strand
TTCTGCGACAACATCCAGCACTATTCAACCAGTGCACAGCATTCAAGCCGCTGTCAAAGGACCAGAAGGTGAGCTGGATCAAGACAGGGAAACGGTGCTGGCGGTGTGGAAGAGATCACCAAGCAGCGCAGTGCTACCTGAAGGCCAGATGCCAGAAGTGGACACATCTGGAAGTGCTGCATGAGGTGAACACCAGACCGGAGTCAGTCAGCCGGTAACATACTACCTGGATCCTGCCAGGAGGAGTAGTTGTGTGCTGCTCAAAATGGTGAAGGTGTGCCTGTACAATGGCAATATGAAGATGGAGACATACGCCATCTTGGATGACACACGCACAATCCTCCTTCACAGTGCTGCTCAGGAGCTGGGTCTCCAAGGACAAAGATTGGGTCTGGCACCCAGAACTATCCATCAAGACATCAGGGCTGGTCCAGGGAGGTCAGTCTCCTTTCCTGTGGCATCAGCCCGTCACCCCCAGAAGAGGTTCAACCCGTGCATGAAGCTTTGTGGCCGTGTTTGTGGCGGGCTCTAACTGTGTCCAGATTCATGCAATCCATTGAAGAGCAGATCAGACACTTTTAGTCAAATAAATAAAACCAGTGATTTGTTTACATCTTTGCCAAAGTTAGAACATTCATGCTCTTAGATGCTTGGAACCTGCTTGATTAGATTAACTTCAAACCAGTGCAAAGTAAGACAGTCTTCACTCCCAGACAGACATGCACATACACACACACACACACAAAGTAAGACACAGTCTTCCCACACACACACATACAGTCTTCACAGTTTTTGCATTCTACAGTAGAGGATGGATACCCGACGGGTCGGGCCGGGTTCGGACAAATATTTAGAAATTATAATCGGGCTCGGGTCGGGCTCGGACACATCAGCGCGATAATGTATTGAACATTCCATATTTAAAATATCTTAATAAATAGTGAAGTCAACGTGTCTGCTTCACATGATGCAGAAGTTCGTTTTTGAGAATAAAATACATCAAATTTAGTATAACAGCCTTCTTCCAGTGGCGGGAATTTGCTTATGTCCTAGCTGTGACGACACGATTACAGGTGGCAAAATGGCATCACGGAGGAAGTTAAAGAGAAACGGTCATCTGGAGAGTTTAAAACGATACTAAACGAAGGGAAATCTACTGTATGGAGATATTTCTGCTTAGTAGTCGATGCGGATTCTATTTAGGCTGTTGGATATGTCCAATGTAAGAAGTGTGAAGTTTTAATGAAATATGATTGATGCAATCCTCTTTCTCCACAACAACATGGATTAAACCTCGATGGTTGGACTAGTTTTATAACAAACGTTGGTGTGATCTTCAATGGTAAGACTTGTCTGTTGTGCCTCCTTTGGTGTAGCATAAAACGTGAGTTTTATTAAGACATAGCGTGTGTAATGTGTAGGCTATTTCATTCCGTTTGTTAACCTTTCCTGCTGTCTGTCTCTGACCGTAGTTGGAGATTGCAGGGGAGACTTAGTATGTTTTTAACTTCGCGGTTAATTCCCTTTCCTTTCCATCTGCTGCTGATTAGTAAATAAATGCCCACTGTATTCTTTCTGAGGATTTATTCTTCACACACTTCTACAGCACATACGTTTTTAGCTCCTATCGCTACATCCAAACTATTCTTAAGCATCACCGTTCTCTCTCTCTAGCACACCCACCCTGTACGTGCTGCTCTTAAAGGAGCCGCACCATTTTACAACACGTTCTTGCAATGTGAATCATTTAATTTCAATATGCTTATTGGCCTTCTTGTGCACGCTTGTGCGTTTAACAGCGCTTGTTTGAGCGAGCATTTATCTGTTGATGCCCGAGTTTAATAATGCCAGGCTACTCATGAAAAACGTACGTAAATGTGGCACTAGTATGAACAGTTGAGAAATTGATTCTGTCGGGCTCGGTTCGTGTTCGGAAAAAATATATTTTAATAGCTGTCGGACTCGGGACGGGCTCGGTTACTACTCTGTCGGACGCGGGTCGGGCTCGGACAGAAAATGTCGGGCCGATCCATGCTCTATTCTACAGGCACAAGTCTTCACACACACACACACACACACAGAGTCTTTTGCATTATACAGGCACAAGTCTTCACACTTTGCTTTTCACACAAAACTGACATCGCTGTTTTCAAATGTGTTCATCAGTTGACCAGGAGGGTAATGGCAACGTATCAACTCTCTCACTCTCACTCTCTCTCTTTCTCTCTCTCTAACACACACTAACACTCTCTCTCAAACGCATACAGATATATACACTCACTCTCTCACACACACACTCACTCGCTCTCTCAAACACACACACACACATACATATACAGATATATACACTGACACTCTCTCTCACACACACAAACACTCTCTCTCTCACACACACACACACACTTTCTCTCTCTCACACACACACACACACACACTCTTTCTCTCTCTCACACACACACACACACACACTCTTTCTCTCACACACACACACACATACATACACATAGATATCACACTAGCCTCGGTGTCAAGGGTAACAAGGCCAGGCTCCCACAATATGCACACACACACACACACACACACACACACACACAGGCAGAGGAGAGTAACCTCTTGCTCTCTCTGGGTTCCTCCTGATGACTGTGTGGTGTGTGTGTGTTCGTCTTTCATGTCCTTAGGCATTAATTATTAAACATCAGTAGATAATTCATCACTCTGTGTGTGTGTGTGTGTGTGTGTGTGTCCACCAGACTCACTTGGGAGTGTCATCAGAGAGCAGCTGTGCTCCTGGATCCTGCTGGGTTTTGTCTGTGAGGTGCAGCTCTGCAGCATCTGAGGAGTGGGAGCTGCTAGTGGAGGCTGCTGCTGCTGCTGGACTCTCCCTTCTGAAGGTACGACCATTCACCCTAGAAGACAATTATGAATGTGTTCACACTCATATTAGTGTCTCCAGTTTGCAATAGGGATTCTTCAGTACGTCTGAGAGATGCTGAACTCCTGCATCACACAAACCAACACACACACACAGTCGTTCACTCGTTGCTATGTACTTCCCTCACATAATCCATATTTTACCCAACAAAGACAGCCAATCTCTCTCTAACACACACACACACAGACACACAAACAGTAGTTCAGCCACCCCAAAACTAATACAAACACACACACACACACACACACATACACACACACACACACACACACACACACACACAGTACCTCACTCATTACTCTGTATCACACACAACAGAACACACACACTCTCTCTCACACACACTCACACAAACAAACACACACTCTTTGTGAGGTGATTGAAAACACACACACACACTTGAACCATCACAGGGTTCTCCACACACACACTGTACCTCAGAAATTACACTGCATCAAACACACCAACACACATTAACTGCAGGTTGACCAAAAGACACACACCCACACACATACACACTCTGTACCTCACTCAGTATATTGTATGTGTTACGACCCCCTGTGCCACACACCTCATTCCTCACTCATTACACTCTATCACTCTCACACACACACAAAGTACCTCACTAATTACCCTAGATCACACACACACACACACACACACACACACACACACACACACAGACAGTACCTCACTCATCTCTTTCACACACACACACACACACTCACTGCAGGGCGACAAAAACACACACACACACACACACACACACACTTGACCCATCACAGGGTTCTTCACACATGCCAGACTTGCCACACTGCATACACTAACAAAAAGTGTGCCACACACACACACTGACCAGTACAGGCAACACACATGTACAGTCCCCTTACTAATACAAACACACACACACACACACACACACACACACACACACACACATACTGACCAGTACAGGCAACACACATGTACAGTCCACTTACTAATACAAACACACCAGTCCTCACTTATTACACTGTATCACCCACACCAACACACACACTCACTGCAGGATTCTGCAAACACACACACCAAAATTCACTCCACAGAGGACACCATATACACTCACACAAACACATAACAGATGTGCCACACACACCGTAGTTCACCTACCCCCATGTACCCCTCCCCCCACTTACAATTCACAGGGTGCACCCCCCCCCACACACACACACAGTTGTTGTGTGTTAACACTCACGTTAGTATTTCCAGTTTGCAGTGGGGATTCTTGAGGAGGTCTGAGAGATGCTGAACTCCTGCATCATGAATCTCATTGCCAGATAGGTCCAGCTGCTTCAAACTGCAGGAGGTTGATCTGGCAGCTGATGCTAAAGCAGCACAGCTCTTCTCTGTGAGGAAACAATGCTCCAGCCTGGGAGAAACATAATGACACATCTGATTATTACACTCACACACCATATTTCCTCATCACAGTGAACCACACACACACACACACACACACACACACATACCCCGTTCCTCACTCATTACACTGTATAACACACACACTCGGTGCAGGGTGACTCAAACACACAGACTCTACCTCCTTCAGAATACTGTATCACACACGTGAACACACAGACTCATTGCAGTGGGACCCAAACACACACACACAAACACACACACCTCTGTAATTTCACTGTCTCACACACCCACCAACAAATACACACACACACTTATTGAAGGGTGACCCAAGCACAGACACCGTACCTCAGTCATTAGACTGCATGACACACATAAACACACACCAACAAATACAAACACACACACACACACACACACACAATATCTCACTCATCTCTCACACACACACACACACTCACTGCAGGGCGACAAAAATACACACACACACACACACACTTGACCCATCACAGGGTTCTCCACACATGCCAGACTTGCCACACATGCCACTCCACAGAGGACACTGCATACACAAACAAAAAGTGGCCTCACACACACACACACATACTGAGCAGTACAGGCAACACACATGTACAGTCCTCTTACTAATAACACTCACACTAGTTTCTCCAGTTTGCAGTGGGGATTCTTCAGGAGGTCTGAGAGATGCTGAACTCCTGCATCATGAATCTCATTACATCCCAGGTGCAATTCCTTCAAACTGCAGGAGGTTAATCTGGCAGCGGATGCTAAAGCAGCACAGCTCTTCTCTGTGAGGGAACAACGCCACAGCCTGGGAGAAACATAATGACACATCTGATTATTACACTCACACACCTCTACCTATACAACACACACCATACTTCCTCATCATAGGGAATCACACCAACAGACACACCCACTCACTGCAGGGTGACCAAAATACACACACACACACACACTCACTGAGTACAAAGTACACTCAGTACACACACCAACTCATTGCAGGGTGACCCAAACACATACACTTTACCTCAGTTATGAGACTGTATAACACACACATATACACTCATTGCAGGGTGATCCAAAAAAGCACACACACCAAGCAGTACAGGCAACACACGTGTGCAGTTCCTTTACTAATACAAACACACACACACCATACATCACTCAGTACACTGACTCACACACACCAACACACACACACACACACACACACACACACATTCGTTATAGTGGGACCCAAACACACACAAACACAAACACAAACACTGTACCTCAATCATTTCACTGTATCTCACACACACACACCAACAAATACGCACACACTGTACCTCACGCAGTACACTGTAACACACACAAACAGTACCTCAGTAATTTCACTGCATAACAAACACACACACCACACTTACCCAATCACAGGATTCTCAAAACACACACACCAAATTTCACTCCTCAGAGGACAGCACAGACACCACATACACAAACACACAAAAAAAATGCCAAACACACACCGTAGTTCACCCATCCCCACGTAACCCCCCCCACACACACACACACACAGGTCTGTTGTTGTGTGCTAACACTCACTTCAGTGTCTCCAGTTTGCAGTGGGGATTCTTGAGGAGGTCTGAGAGATGCTGAACTCCTGCATCATGAAGACCATTGTTACTTAGGTTCAGCTTCTTCAAACTGCAGGAGGTTGATCTGGCAGCTGATGCTAAAGCAGCACAGCTCTCCTCTGTGAGGGAACACTTATACAACCTAAGAGAAACACAATGATACATCTGATTATTACAATCACACACCTCTACCTATACGACACATACACACACTTCCTCATCATAGAGAATCACACCAACAGACAAACACACACTCACTTTCTCACTGCAGGGTGACCAAAATACACACACACACACACACACACACTGTACCTCAGAAATTACACTGCATCAAACAAAACAACACTGATTCAGTGCAAGGTGACCAAAACACAGACAGACACTGTACCTCACTCAGTACACTGTATTAAAACACACACACTCATTACAGTGGGACCCAAACACACACCAAGACACACACTCATTAAAGTGTGACCCAAAAACACTACCTCAGTCATTTCACTGTATCTCACACACCCTCCAACAAATACACACACTTATTAAAAAACACACACACTACCTCAGTCATTTCACTGTCTCACACACACACACACCAACAAATTCACACACAGTCAATGACAAACACACACACACACACACTTGACTATCACAGGGTTCTCCACAGATACCAGACTTCACTCCAAAGGACACTGCATACACAAACACACACAAACGAAAAGTGTGCCACACACACACACACACTGTACCCCAGAAATTACACTGCATCAAACACATCAACATACATTCACTGCAGGGTGACCAAAATACACAAACCCAGTACACTGTATCACACACACACACATTGCAGGGAGACCCAAACACATACCGTACCACAGTCATTAGACTGTATCACCAACACACACACACTCACTGCAGGGTGGACCAAAACACACACACCACACTTGCCCAATCACAGGATTCTCCAAACACACACACCAAACTTCACTCCAAAGAGGACACCACATAAATGTGTTTAATACAGTGTACACAAAAAACATCCCCATGTACTCCCCCCCCCCACACACACACACAGACACACACAGACCTGTTGTTGTGAATTAACACTCACTCTAGTGTCTCCAGTTTGCAGTGGGGATTCTTCAGGAGGTCTGAGAGATGCTGAACTCCTGCATCATGTATATCATTACATCCCAGGTGCAATTCCTTCAAACTGCAGGAGGTTGATCTGGCAGCGGATGCTAAAGCAGCACAGCTCTTCTCTGTGAGGGAACAACGCCACAGCCTGGGAGAAACATAATGAAACATCTGATTATTACACTCACATACTTTTACCTATACAACACACACACCATACTACCTCATCATAGTGAATTGCACCAACAGACACACACACACACACTCACTGCAGGGTGACCTAAATACACACACACACACACAAACACACACACTGTACCCCAGAAATTACACTGCATCAAACACATCAACACACAGTCACTGCAGGGTGACCAAAACACATACCCCCACACTGTACCTCATTCAGTACACTGTATCACACACACACAAACATACACACACAATCATTGCGGTGTGAGCCAAACAAATACACACACACACTTAACCCATCACACTGTATCACACACACTCATTGCAGGGTGACCCAAAACACACACACCAAACTTCACTCCGCAGAGGACACCACATACACACACACACAAAAAACTAAAATCTCCATGTACACATGTACTCCACACATTCACAGGTCTGTTGTAGTTAGGGATGGGTATCGTTTGGGTTTTTTTTTTCTTCAAATTGAACAATATATTAACTGTTTAAAGTATACTATAATTATAAATAAATGGCTTCAAACTACAGCTTCAAATTTTAACTTCAAACTATGAACAATATATTTACTGTTAACAACAGTATACAGTATACTTAAATAAATATAAATAAATACAAAACACACACACACACTCTGTACACACACTACAGCTTCAAACTTCAGCAATTCTTTTGCAGAAATATGCTGCTTGGCCCTGTTTACACAAACGCTAGATTGCCTGAATCTGGAGAGAAATGTCTACATATCGCCCTTTCGTTTACGAACCGGGTGGATTGGGTCACTGAATCCGCATATATTTGAATCGGGGTTCCAAAGTGAGTAGATTCGAATCCGCCCGTGTAAACCCCGATCCGCAAACTTTCTAACCTGATGATGTAATTGCCCCACGTGAACACCTCGCAACCTCAGCCTGAATCCTGATTAACCCCACTCCATCACTTCATAAGAGCAACAACATAAACTAAATCGATGTTGTTAAGAAGTTGGTTAGTAATGGGATGACATTAACAAGCCACACTTGTTAATCTATTTCCATCAGACCATTGTTCAAAACCGTTTTTTAAAAGGGCCAGCAATAGCCTATATGAGCAAATCTGACGTGAAAAGATTTTTATTATAGACAGAAGTTTCAAAACGGTAACTTACACAAACAAGGGTTATGGCGAAGTGTGCGATGTGGAGCAAAATGGAAGACCCCTCTGCTTAATATGCCAGTCGTCACTGTCACATTTTAAAGCCTCAAACTTAGAGTGCTATTCCTCCACACACCATGCTAACATAGCCCAGAAGTTTCCTAAAGGCACAGAGCTACGCAAGCACACGGTAAATACTTTGAAACGTCAGTCAGAGAAACAGACTCAGCTTTTTGAAAATTCAGGAAGTACTCTGAAACAGTCACGTTGACATCGTATCAGGTGGCATGGATTATTGCTCGAGCAAAAAAGTAATATAGTGAGGGAGAGGTTGTGAAGCTGGTTAGGAAATTGATGACATTAACAAGCCACACTTTAATCTGTCACTGTTTAATCTATTTGCATCAGACCATTGTTCAAAACCGTTTTTATAACGGCCTATATGAGCAAATCTGATGTGAAAAGATCTTTATCATATACGGAAGTTTCAAAATGGTAACTTACAGTTCAAGATGTATGATTACCAGACTAAAAAAACGTTCATGAATGCCAGAATTGTCCCGCAAACTTCGTAAGTGGAAATTTCTTCTTAACTGGCCTTCGATAATGAGGTCCATTATTATTATTGCAATATACAACTATACAATAATTATGAATAATTTTTTCATTTACTATATCAGTAGGCTACTTTGTATGCACTCATTTCCCAATAGGCTACCAAGGAAAATTATATAGGTAGGCTACCCTCAAGGTCCGAAATTAACATCTACCAAGCGCCAAATACGTGTAGATTTTGCATTTGATGTGTAAGTTTCGGAAGCCACCCAACACTTTGGCAGGTGACTATTTTGCAATAAAATATCAGCATTGATGGCCTAGCGCCAGTAAGATGAATGTTACGTTAGCTCTAGTCCTGTCAGACAACGATAGCTGCTTGCGTATGCTGCTTGCTTTCAAGTGGATGTTATGCGTTGCCAGATGTTTCATGAGATTTGATGTGTTCCCCTCTTTACACGCAATTGTTTTGTTGCATTCGCTGCACGTCGCATTGTTTGAATCTTTTTGTGCGAAATACAGCCACACTTTTGACCGTTTACCTTTTGGCATTTTCTTTGTTAAAAGGTTGATGGCTAGCTAGCTACTGTAGCTATACAAATGGTAGGCTATCGTTACCTGCTGCCAGGACGGAGTCATCAGAGTAGTGTAACGTTTACTAGCGCAAGTGAGGTGATGCTTATATTGGATGTAACGTCCGGTCTTGGCCACCAGTGGCAGTATTTCAATCGGCGCAGGCACCGAAAGGAAGCACCGAAATCTGCGTTGCGGTTCGGTCTGGTAGGCACCGGTCGAATAGGAACCGGTGCCAATATGGTACCCAACCCTAGTTGTAGTGTGTTACTATTCACCATAGTTTCTCCAGTTTGCAGTGGGGATTCTTGAGGAGGTCTGAGAGATGCTGAACTCCTGCATCACGAAGATCATTGTTACTCAGGTTCAGCTCCTTCAAACTGGCAGCTGATGCTAAAGCAGCACAGCTCTTCTCTGTGAGGGAACAACCCTTCAGCCTGGGAGAAACATAATGACACATCTGATTATTACACTCACACACTTCTACCTATAAAACACACACATCATACTTCCTCATCACAGTGAATCACACTAGTGTTGTCACGATACCAAAATTATGATTTTGATAAAATACCTGCCATAAACATCATGATACCTGATACTTACGATATGATACCACAAATACGATACAATACCACAAATACGATATGATACCACAAATACAATACTGGCATATTTATCTATAATAGTAATAAATAAAACATCTGTATGGTTCCTTTTTTACCAGCTTGTTCAAGCCCAGCTTTTTGAACACTTAACGAATGGCATTAATATTAGTATCAGCCTACAACAAGATATTGATGATGCAATGAAATAATTGGCATTAACTGGCATATCGTATATCCTGTCCAACGCATGCAAAATATTCCTAAATCCAGTTTTTTCGACTGTGTATATTGGCACCTGATCAGTACAGATGAACTCAGCCACTGCTCTGTTTAACCTCTTCGCATCTTTTGACCCTTCTCATATTTCCGCTGGCTTTCAAACACAGCTGGAAGGGAACTGTCTCTGTGTTGCTGCTGCTGGCCTCTGCTTGACTGTCTATGGGAGTGGGTGGATAAACCATGCTTAATTTACTTGCATATTGAGTGATATTATCACTTCATATTTTATCTTAATTCATGGAATAATCATTTTTCCTTAACTAAAATAAAAAAGAATTAGCTCAAGATCCACCCTCAGGCTCCACCAGCATGTAGCCTATTGCATCAATTATGTTTCATTCGGTGCACTTTTGTGTGCATTCTGACCTAATGACCATATAGGCCACATTAGTGAAACTGTAGGTTATTTTGCATGTATAGCATTTTCTCTCTGTAGTTTAATTTTGACAATGAATTGGGCTATGTTCTTGCAGCCAAATTGAAAGCTAGATCAACGTCTTAAACGAGGCTACATGCAATAGGGCCATTTGATATCCCTTCAGCTAACCTATCCTTAAAAAAGGGCCTTCTGCAACAAACACGACCTGTACTGATTATTATTATACTATACATGCGTGCATGCAGCCTGACAGGGAGCAGAACAGTGAGTGCATTCTGATTGCGCGCTATTTTAATGAAGTATCAATACTAAAAATATGCAAAATCATCTCATTTTTAACGTGAGGGTTCTGCGGTACCTTTCTAGTATCAATACACCAGGCAACATTAAATCACACCAACAGACACACACACACACACGTGTGCAGTCCCTTTACTAATACAAACACACACATAACAAACCTGACCCAAACACACACACACAGACAGTACCTCACTCATTATCCTGGATCTCTCTCGCACACACACTCACTGCAGGGTGACCAAAATACACACACACACAAACACACACACTGTACCTCAGAAATGACACTGCATCAAACACACCAAAACACATTCACTGCAGGGTGATCAAAACACACCCACACTGTACCTCACTCAGTACACTGTACCACACACACCAAAACACACACTCATTACAGTGGGACCCAAAGACACACACACTACCTCAGTTATACCTCACTGTCTCTCACACACCCACCGACAAACACACACACTCCTTGCAGGGTGACACAAACACACACACTTGACCCACCACAGGGTTCTCCACACATACCAGACTTCAGTCCACAAACAGGACACCACACACACACACAATTCATCTTAGTTCTTCTCAAACACAAACCAAACCTCAGTCATTAGACTGTATCACCCACACCAACACACACACACTCACTGTAGGGTGATCCAAAAAACACATGCATACCACACTTGACCAATCACCAGGTTCTTCACACACATACCAGACTTCACAAACAGGACACCATACACACACACATATAAAAGTTTTCATCTTAGCTGTTCTCAGTTGTACTTGATGGTAACCCTGCCACCAAGATGTATCTGTAGCTCTCCAAGGGCCCTACAACGTCCATGGTTCTCGACTGGCTGATTGGCGGGGTCACATTGCAGTGAGAAACTCCCTCAGTTGTCACATGGCTTCATCTCTCCTCATCTGGGGCTCTTGGTAACACCTCTGCCAGCGTTGTGGATTTGTCTGCAGGCAAGCCATCGAAGATGGGACATCTGGTAACCTAGGCCCTAGGTCTTGCTCCTAGTTGCTCCTACCTGAAGAATATTGGTGTTTCTCATATACTTTCAAAGTAGTTGCAACTCATGTGAATTCCTTCCCCCTTCGCTTCCTAACACGCCCCACCTTACACCTTGAACCAGACCCCCAGACAGACCTATTATGTTAAGTTGTGTATTCTACCTTCCTACAACTGAAATGTAACTTCTATGCTGTACTAAGAGAAGAACATCATAAGATAAGAACATCATAGAGATCATGATGCCGAAGGGTGAGAGAATGGAGTGAGGAGTGATTCTGGGAAATTGAGGAAACATGACAGCCAACCAGACCAACACAAAAGAGCCACTACACTATGTCCTAACCATCCCTCCTTCTCTCTCTCCATCGTAGTGTGTTGTGTGTGCTTCAGGTCTGTTGCACAGAATACACAGAATAAACCGACAATCTACCATTAAGATCCGGATTCCATCGAGTCCTTTGTTAAATCCTGCAACTGCAACTAACGTCAAAAATAGACACAGACAGGCAAAGTCACAGCTCACACACATTGAGAAATGCACAGCTCTCACACGCAATGGTCTTCACTTTGTAAGAGAAGTAACTAAAGCCAGTTTAACTTGAATATTGTGTGTGCAGTTTGTATAGCATAGTGCACCTTATACAGGAAACAGGAGGTGGAAGGAGGTGGAAAATCACTAAAATGAATGTTTTCAACATATGGCTACTTAACAACTTGCATGTGCTCCAATAACGAAGTTAGCAGCGTGGCAGGATATAAGGTTACAAGAGTAAATAAAGGATTATGATAGTGTAACAAGTAACTAAAATCAGTTTAACTTGTATGTGCATTTTGTATCAGTATAGTGTAGTGTAGTGTAATATGATGTATCAGCATAGTGTAGTGTAATATGATGTATCAGCATAGTGTAGTGTAGTGTAATATGATGTATCAGCATAGTGTAGTGTAGGGTAGTGTAGTGTAATATGATGTATCAGCATAGTGTAGTGTAGTGTAATATGATGTATCAGCATAGTGTAGTGTAGTGTAATATGATGTATGAGCATAGCGTAGTGTAGTATGATGTATCATCATAGTGTAATGTAGTGTAGTGTAATATGATGTGTATGATGTGTCAGTGTAGTGTAGTGTAGTGTAGTGTAATATGATGTATCAGCATAGTGTAGTGTAGTGTAGTATGATGTATCATCATAGTGTAGTGTAGTGTAATATGATGTGTATGATGTGTCAGTGTAGTGTAGTGTTGTATAGCAAGGTTATTATCGTTAACGAAAACTAACGAAAAAAAGGAAAACTAGGTGTGAATAATTTTTTCGTTAACTAAAATAAAAATAAAAACTAGGCTGTATAAAAAAACGATAACTAACTGAAATGGTATTGTGTCTTTACAAAACTAACTAAAATAAAATAGAATTATAGAGAAAATGTCTTTAGTTTTCGTCTTTGTCAATGTACTTCATAGATGAAAATGTATTTCATACATAGCCTAAGTCTATCTTTCGTTGTACCACTTTTAGTACACGCCCCTCGCCTGGTATCATGGCGGCAAAAGTCGTGAGAAAGCGACAGAGTCCTATTTGGGATTACTTCGAACAGTAACATGCTGTGTTTGTGGCTGGTGAGGCACTGGGTCTTTCAGAGTCATATTTACAAATATATAAACTAGTGCTGTCAGTTTAACGCGTTCATTTTTTTATCGCGAGATTAACGCGATTTTTTTATTTATTTATTTTTTATTTTTTAGATTAACATTCTTTTTGGCCTCGCAAACTGTGTAGTAGGCTAACGTTACGGTTTGACTGAATGGTGAGCGCGATACGGCGAAATGGATGACAAAAAGCTTCTGAATGGAAAGTTTAATTTTAAAAGTTTTGTTGTGCAAAATAAGCGAGCTTCACTGTTGTCTGAAAATGTCAACAGGCAGCTGGCTGAAAGCAAAGAAGAAGTAGGCTTACCTTTTATTGGTAACCTAACTGTTACGGTTCATTGTTTCTGAAATAAGAGGCCTGACTGCTATGTTCCCAGCAAACTTGAAAAAAAGAAAATATTAAGCCATGGTTTAACTGCACTATAGGCTGAGTCCTTGTTTACCTGAAATGTGCACTTTATAATTTTATTTTGTACCGCCCTGTTTGACAATGTTGGTTTTCAATAAAATAAAACATTTGCATAAAGCAAGCCAATCCACTTTTCCATGTTGATAAGGGCATTAAAATAAAAATAAAATGATGGAAAAAATAAATAAATGAAGGGACATTTAGAATAGATAAAAATTTGCGATTAATCGCGATTAAATATTTTAATCGTTTGACAGCACTAATATAAACCCAATACAGTATCTTAAATCACCATTCAATTGGCAGCTTGCACATTGACTACTGGTTGTTTTTCATATCAGCATTCTTTACACACACATAGGTGAGGTAGCTACATACAGTTGGCAGCTGCTAGCTTGTGATAAACTCGTGTTATTTTGTGTGATTATCCACTCGTGAATATGAACTCTTTCATACGAAGTTGCACAAGCACCCTGAGGGTTTCTACCTTTTCCCATTATAATTTAAGAGTTACATCGAGGAGACTATAACATCAGCTAGATAACTAGCTATCATTTCATGCAAATTTAACTCTTCCATTTAAATCGTTTAAGGTTATGAAGTGTCCTTAGCTAGCTAATTAGCTAGCGTAGCAACTAGATAACCACAACAGGCAACACAACTTTAGCTGCAATTTAAGTTTAATTTCTCAAAATCAGCTCACCAATAAAAAGGAGTCTTGGGTTCAAAGTGATCCCAACCACTTGAGTGATGTTAAATGGCTTCACATAGACATTAAACAATCCCAAGAGAAATAATGGGAAATCAACCGAGCAAGGGCTTACTCTGATATCAATGTAATGTTAGCAAATGAGGGGTGAGAAGCCTCCCCCTCCCCCTTGCTAATATTTAGTCTCCGCTGTACGTCCAAAATGAAATCTATTCTTGAGGTTCCAAATAATTTCAAAGCAATTTGACTTTGAATGTGAGAAGTCGATCGAGTTATCTTCTGTCCCGTCGTTTGAAGCATACCTTTTAGCTACGGCATTGGTCTCCCATTATTGATCACTTCAAGTTTTGATTGAAAGTCCAGTTTTGAGAAATGTTTTAGCTTAGCTATAGAATCTTCCATTTTCGCAGTCAATGTCAACGGCAAACCAAGCATAAACCCGACCGGTGGGCTCTCGCACGCTCCCTTCATTGAAGCAGAGGTACTGTTTGCCTCCCCTCCGTGCTTTTTCACTGCGGTTTTACGTCATATCAGCAAGACTAGATAGGTTCTACGCATGCGCTCAACCCAGTTTGTGAGGGATTGCGCAATCTGAGATGAGTCACAGCTGGTCGCTGCCTCACCATCTCGCTGTCTCCTGTCTGTTTGAACAGGACATGTGCCAATTCTGACTGACACACATCTTTCATAGTTGTCTTTTGTGGATGGCTGTTCATCTGTGAATACATTTTTTTAAATGGTATCTTTTGTTGAGTTTTTATTACTTATTGTTTATTATAGCTTGTATCTACTATTAATTTTGATCGTTTTGTTTTGCAAGCAAAAAATGAAGCTTCCCCCTGGTCTGTTGCATTCCGCGGTAAAGACTAAAACTAATACTGAAACTAATAAAAACTAAACTGAAACTAAGCATTTTCAAAAAATTAAAACTAAACTAAACTAGCAAACCCGCTTTAAAAACAAATTAAAACTAAACTGAAATTGAAAACAGAAAGTCAAAACGAAATTAAAATAAAAACTAGTGAAAAATGCAAAACTATAATAACCTTGTTGTATAGTACAGTGTTTCCCAAACTGGGGACGTAGGGGGTACGTGGGGGAAAAAATGTGATTTGCATTTTCAAAGTGAAACAGCCAATTACATTTTCAAACTGACCTATAAATAGACATGACATCTTAAATAGTCTGAATAGCCTAGTCGCAATGCCAAAAATACACTCATGTATACATTGTAGTGTTCAGCAAAGTAATTACACTGCCAAAAATAGCTACAGGTAGGTAAGTCAAAACATAGGCACAACGATTAGCTCCCTCGTCAGAATTCCACTCGCTGATGCCCTGTGTAGAGAAGCGGGAGCTCACTCCTATTGCTGCACGAAAATGGGTAAATGGTTATAAAGAGTTAATCCCCGGTCCAGAGAGACACCAACCGCTACTACTAGTAGAAGGCCTACAATCGAGGATGCACCTGTCGGCGACAGTAACCCAGGTTGCTCTTCCAAGTCTAGGGACAGGGGACAGTATAAAGTTTGGGAAACACTGGTATACACCCCTAATGCCCTAATGGTGAGAGATGGAGCATTTCAGTTTACAATTATTACATCTACATACCATAACATGGACAACACACACATACTAACGTCAACGGGTGCACCACCCACACATACACACACACCAACACAAGCATCAAAGGGTGAAACACACACAAACACACACACACACCTTACTCCAGCACACATGAAATGGTGAGAAACACACTTGTATTTCATCTGTCATAGTGTTCAACAAACACACACACACACACACCATCTTTTACACATCATAGGATGCCACACACACATTCACTCACACACACACTCTACTTCATGCAACACAGCATACCCCTCCCCCATCCAAATACACACACACACACACACACACACAGACACAGGCATGGACCCACCCACACATATAAACACACACACACACAGTCACAGATTACAGGTTTACTTACAAAGCTGATGTGGATGTTTTGACCACTGGCATCAGCTTCTGAAGAACATCATCTGGACTGAGGAGTTCAGTCAGATCCTCCTCTGGTGTGTTTATGTACTTCTGCAGGTCAAACTCACCCCGGTGCTCTTCTGAAATCTCAAACTTCAATCTCCTTGTCCTCCACTCTCCTGGTAAGAGCATGACCACGTACAGAGTTCCTGAGCTCCTGTTAATGACCTCCACTACAGCATGGTGATTCAGCTCATTCAGACAGTTGAACAGGTTGATCCTTCTGTCTGACTTTTTATTTTGACTGATCCTTTGTTTAATATACTGGATTGTTTGCTCTGAGCTCTCTGATTGGATTGTTGTCTGGGGCAGTAGGCGTCTTAAGAGCTTCTGATTGGACTCCAGCGAGAGGCCCAGAAGGAAGCGGAGGAAAAGGTCCAGATGTCCATTCTTCCTCTGTAAGGCCAGTTTCACTGCAGTCTTGTGTAGGTCATGAAGAGTTGCAGCTCTGAACAGAGCAGAGAGCTGAGAGGTTTGCTGTTGGCCAGGCATGTTTATCTCTCTTTTGCTGAAGCACAGGATTACAAATAAAGCTGCAAGAAACTCCTGAATGCTCAGATGGACAAAGCTCAACCAAATCTTCCCCTGGTACAGCCCAGCCTCCTTTCTGAATATCTGAGTACACACTCCTGAGTACACTGATGATTCTGTGACATCAATGCCACACTCTCTCAGGTCTTCCTCATAGAAGATCAAATTGTCCTTCTCCAGCTGTTGGAAAGCCAGTTTCCCCAGTCTGATAATCATCTTTTCGTCTGTCTCTTTTCCCTCTGGGTACTTTTCTTTTTTGGTGCTTGTCTGAACGATCAGGAAGTGTGTGTACATTTGAGTCAGAGTCCTGGGGATCTCTCCTCTCCCTGTTTCACTCAACATTCTCTCTACAACAGTGGCGACAATCCAGCAGAAGACTGGAATGTGGCACATGATGTAGAGGCTTCTGGATGACTTCAAGTTTGTGATGGTTCTGCTGGCCAGGTTCTCATCACTGATTCTCTTCCTGAGGTACTCTTCTTTCTGTGAGTCCTTGAATCCCCTTATTTCTGTCACCTGGTCCACACACTCAGGTGGGATCTGATTTGCTGCTGCTGGTCGGGTGGTGACCCAGAGGAGAGCAGAGGGAAGCAGATTCCTCTTGATGAGGTTTGTCAGCAGCACGTCCACTGAGACTTGCTCTTTCACATCACAACACCTCGGGTTGGAGTTGAAATCTAGAGGAAGTCGACACTCATCCAGACCATCAAAGATGAACATGACATGCTCTAAACCAGAGAAGAATCTTGGATCTGTAATTTCAGGGAAAAAGTGCTGAATAAGCTCCACCAGACTGAGTTTTTTCTCCTTCATCAGGTTCAGCTCTCGGAAAGGCAGAGGAAATATGAAGTGGATATCTTGATTCTCTTTCCCTTTAGCCCAGTCCAGAATGAACTTCTGCACAGAGACTGTTTTTCCAATGCCAGCCACTCCCTTTGTCAGCACTCTTCTGATGGGTTTTTCTTGTCCAGATAAGGGTTTAAAGACGTCACTGCAGTTGATTGGCCTGCCTCGTGCTGCTTCTCTCCAGGATGCTCTCTCTATCTGTCTGACCTCATGTTCATACTCGACCTCTTCTCCTCCCCCCTCTGTGATGTAGAGCTCTGTGTAGATCTTACTGAGGGGTGTGGGGTTTCCCTGCTTTGTGATTCCCTCAGTCAGACACTTAAACTTCTTCTGAAGATGGGATTTGTGGATCTGCTGCATTTCCACATTTACCGGACCAGGTTGGTCTCTGTGTGTGAAAACAAGAACAAATATTAAATAACTTGTTTACTGTAATATCAGTTTAACTTTAGTGTCTGCACAGCACTATCAGTAAAGCAGGAATGTAGTCTATATAACTGCCACTCTGTCTGAAGAGTTTCCCCCTAATGTAGTCTATATAACTGTCACTCTGTCTGAAGAGTTTCCCCCTAATGTAGTCTATATAACTGCCACTCTGTCTGAAGAGTTTCCCCCTAATGTAGTCTATATAACTGCCACTCTGTCTGAAGAGGTTTATATAAACTACCCTCAGCACTGTGTCCCCCTAATGCTCTTCTCTCATGTGATTGCTGATGAATTGACTTGCTTCATATTTCCTCTGCTGTCGTTCTCTCTCACTCTCACTACATTTCACCTGCTGACACAGGAGGGCTGCTGGATTTGTGCTTGTCGCTCCAGATTATCATTGTCACTTTACTGACTTGTTCCCCCTCTGCACAGAAATGTATAATTTGACAATTCCCACCGTCACCTCTGCCTGGCAGAATGTATTTTAGTGGATTGGCTGGTGTCTTTAGGTATAAAACCAAGCACTTTAGAGTGTTTAAGTCTCTCTTTGTCTTTCTTCTTTCTCTTTCCCTGCTGCTGTTTCTCTTTGAGTGTGTGTGTCTTTAAGAGTGGGAATCCTCTCTAATTATTGTTTACTATATTCCATATTTCAAGATGTAATCATTTTAATTCAATAAGTTGGAAACATTTCGTCATCTTTTTTAAAGTCTTGGAAAACTGGTTTGGACAGAATTGTTATATACCAGAGGAATTTACTGAAATGGTTCAACTAGCATGAATGAGGAGTAAAAGATCTGCATTTCACACACACACACACACACACACACACACACACACACACACACACACACACACACACGTGGACACACACGCTCGCACACATGCACACACATCTGAAGTGTGTGTAAAACAAAACAAAAAACACAAAAGACACAAAAAACACAAAAGGTGAAAATCCCACTGATTTAATGGATAATATCTATTTGATTTAAAATATTTCCACAGTGTCATTTTGAAGATCTTTCTTTAACTATATTCATTTACTTATGAAGCCATTTTGATTTGAACAGCAAAGTCAGACATGACAGGTCAGCCTCTGGTCTGTCTTATACTGCCACCTTCTGACAACATAGTGGTACTGCAATGATCACTACTACATTTTGAAAAACCTACAAAATGTACTGAAATGGTTCTCAAGATCAGTTCTAGCATTTCACCCTTAGGGGGGCTTAGGCTTGTGACAATATGAAGGCTAACATCCTCATCAATCAATCACATCAGTGAATGGATTTTGTCCGTCTCCTTTAATATCTAGATACTATAAACTAGATATTTAAGAAATATCTATAACTTCCCATCTCATATAAATATCTAGAACAAAAAAACAAGTAAAACACATTTGGTAAACTTTTACACTTCAAATGACTGTGTGGATGATTGTATTTCCTGTGGAAAGTCCTCATTACTACTCACCTCTGACCAGCAGGAACACCTCCTTCTGCAAATAGAAGTGGATGACCCATGGACTGGTCACTCTTCATGGACACACAGCTCGGTACGGGGGAGTGTGATCTCTTCTGCTGGATGGAGCTGTGTTTCAGGCACACACAAACAAACAAACACACACACACATACACACAGGCACACAAAAACAAAGACGCACACACACTCATTCACCCACACACACACACAAACACACCAACACAATGTTATTAGCAGTATAGGTAAAAGTAAGAAAATCACTACGGTCAAAATGAACTAAATCCTATTTTTGCCTACAATAACATTTTATCCAAATTAATGGAATATTATTGATTTTAAATAATTCAAGGAAACTTCATCTGAAGAGTGGATCTGAGTTTTGTCTCCTCTGGTGTCCATCTATATCAACAACAGACAGACAACAACAGTTACAGATAAACATCATCATAGAACATCATCGTTACCACCACCACCACCATCATCTTCATCATCAAAGCAACATCCCACAGAGGGAAATAAGGCTGTTATCTGCTAGCAAATCTGCGTGGCAAAGACATCTTTATCTGCACTCCTATCCCCACTCTTAGTCGTGGGGACGGATCTTTCAGCAGACTGTTTGGCCTGCATTCGTGGCTGCAGACCAAGTCAATGGATCTCCGAAAAGAAATGACATTCGATGTTTCTAGTGGAAACCTGGCTGAAGGATGATGATACTGAAGCTTGTTCTCCCAACTACAAGTTTGTTCAAACAGTAAAACTGGACAGAAGAGGGCATAGCTGCTATTTTCTCCAATCAGTTTTGTTGCGCTATTTTAACACTACACAGGCCACCAAAGCAATCTTCTTTTTTTTTATTTTTTTATTTATATTTTATTAGTGTTCAGAATCTCACATACACATATTTCAATTTTTCAGATTCTATGTATAACGAGAAGTAAAAGAAAAACAAACAAACACATATACATATAAAGGAACAAAAACAATAACATAGTAACAAAACTAAAAATAGAGCAGGGAGAAATCATTTTCCATAGAGTAAAGAAATACCGTCGACATAGTTGCACCACTTTTGCCAGTGCTTAAGAAATGTTTCCATTCTTTGGTTAACATGAGCTGTAATCTGCTCCATTCTGTAGATTTCTGTTACAATGTCTCTCCATGATGTAATTGTAGGACACTCTGGTAATAACCATTTTCTGGTAATAGTCTTTTTACTGGCCACCAGCATTGCATTCATCAAGTGTCTGTCCCCTTTCAGCCAACTTTGAGGTATATTTCCAAGGTACAGAATCTTAAAGTCCAAAGGAATGTCCTCGTGAAAGATGTCCTGTAAAGCATTGTGCACCGCCTTCCAAAAGTTTTTAATAATCGGACAGGCCCAGAAGATGTGGTAATGGTTTGCACTTTGGTGTCCACACTTTCTCCAGCAAACAGGAATGTTATCGCTATAATGAGATGTCTGAGATGGTGTAATGAAATATCTTATACAATTTTTCCAGTTAAACTCTCGCCAGCTCATTGAACTAGTACATTTCCATTGATACCCCCATATTAGTGTCCATTCTTCCTCAGAAATATCTATCCCAGATTCCTTTTCCCATTTTGCTTTAATGTATGCTGTTGAATGAGTTTTAAGATCTAGAAAGCGTTTATATATGGCTGATATCACCCCTTTACTGCAATTTGACTTATATGCTCTTTTAAACAGTTCTATGAGACTGGAGTTTGCCTCTGTTACCTTTTTAACATTTTCGTTGACAAAATGCTGCAACTGTAAGTATCTAAAGAAGTCCTGTTTCTCTAACAGATATTTTTCTTGAATCATTTTGAAACTAAACAGTATGTTTCCATTCATAATATTGCATAATCTCTCCATTTTTTGAATCTGGTGTCCATTTTATTTGGTGTGAAGTCTGAGTCATATCCACACCATTTAAGGGACAGTAGATCTCCTTCTAGTTTATATTCTCTAATGATATTTTTCCACACCTTAAGGGTCAATTTGACCCATGGATTATCAGAACTGTTTATGTAGTGTTGCAGTTTAGAGTCAGCTATGATTGCTTGTATTGGAATGGGAAATATTTTTTCTTCAATGTCTTTCCACTGTGCATTATATGAAGGATTGCACCAGCATATTATAGCTCTTGTCTGGGCGGCATAGTAGTATTCCTTGAGGGATGGCAGACCCCATCCTCCCTTCTCCTTTACTAACTGCAGTGTTTTGAGACGAACCCTTGGTCTCTTGCCTTACCACAAGTATCTAGACAACATTTTGTCCCATTCGTTAAGCTGGCCCTGAGTAACTTCTATTGGTAGGGTATGAAATAGATATAACAATCTGGGTAATATGTTCATTTTAATAGATTGTATTCTTGAGCTGAAACTAAAGAAAGGTACGAGGTTCCATCTCGTGATATCTTCTTTGATTTTTTTGTGTATAGGTGAGTAGTTATATTCTGATAGTTTTGACAGATCTTTTGGAATAGTTATGCCTAGGTACTTAAAGGATTTTGCTTGCCATGACCATGGGTATTTGCTCTCCATTTCTGATGTTGGATTATAGTTATACGCTAGCACTTGGGTTTTTTTTAGATTAGATTAGATTAGATTCAACTTTATTGTCATTGCACAGAGTACAGGTACTGAGGCAACGAAATGCAGTTAGCATCTAACCAGAAGTGCAAAGTAGAAGAGTGCAGAGTATGTGCAAATGGTAATATAAATATAGATAAATATGGTATATACAGTATGACATAAGATATAAGTGGTATGAGCAGTAAGAACATGAGCAGCAATAAAGGTGATTATTGCAGATGTGATATAGATATATGTAAAGTGCAGGTGAAGTACAGGTGAAGGTGGCAGTAGAGGTTATAAAGTTATAAATGAGGTAGGAGACATGATAAGATATAAGTACGATGAATATGGATGACAACAATTTAACATAAATAGATATATACAATGAACAATTTAGTGCAAATGTTCAGTGGCTGGAGGTAGGTGTGTGGCAGTCAAGCCAGGGTAGAGAGGGGAATACAGGAAGGAGTGTGAGGGGGTAGCCAGGGGGAACTATCACCGTGGTGCAGAGTTCAACAGGGTGACAGCCGCAGGGAAGAAGCTGTTCCTGAGCCTGCTGGTCCGGGAACGGAGGGCCCTGTAGCGCCTCCCTGAGGGGAGGAGGGCAAACAGTCTGTGGTTGGGATGGGAGCTGTCCTTCTCGATGCTGCGCGCCTTCCGCAGACATCTCTTGCGCTGGACAGCATCGATGGTGGGGAGTGGGGAGCCAGTGATGCGTTGGGCAGTTTTCACTACCCTCTGGAGTGTTTTGCGGTCCGCAACAGAGCAGCTGCCAAACCAGACTGAGATGCAGTTGGTGAGGATGCTCTCAATGGTGCAGCAGTAGAAGTTCACCAGAATCTGAGGAGACAGATGGGCCTTCTTCAATCTCCTCAGGAAGAAGAGACGCTGGTGAGCCTTCTTGACTATGGTTGAGGTGTTGAGGGTCCAAGAGAGGTCCTCGGAGATGTGGACACCCAGGAATTTAAAGCTGGCGACACGCTCCACCTCCGTCCCGTTGATACAGATCGGGGTGTGTGCGCCACCTTTGGTCCTCCTGAAGTCCACAATGAGCTCCTTGGTCTTCTTGGTGTTGAGTGCCAGGTTGTTATTGGCACACCACTCTGCCAGGTGCTGAACCTCCTCCCTGTAGGCCGACTCATCGTTGTTGCTGATGAGGCCAATCACCGTTGTGTCGTCTGCAAACTTTACAATGGTATTAGAACCATGTACAGCTGTGCAGTCGTGGGTGAAGAGGGAGTAGAGGAGAGGGCTCAGCACGCAGCCCTGTGGGACACCAGTGTTCAGGATGAGGGTTGAGGAGGTGTTGTTGTCTAACCTGACAGACTGGGGTCTGTTGGTTAGGAAGTCCAGAATCCAGTTTCTGAGGGAGGTGTTGATGCCTAGATCACTGAGTTTAGTGATCAGTTTGGAGGGGATTATGGTGTTAAATGCAGAGCTGAAGTCTATGAACAACAGTCTCGCATATGTGTTACTGTTGTCCAGATGGGAAAGGGCGGAGTGTAGTGCCGTGGAGATGGCATCCTCCGTGCTCCTGTTCTGGCGGTAGGCGAATTGGAGGGGGTCCAGTGTGGGTGGTAGGCATGTTTTAAGATGAGCCAGGACCAGCCTCTCGAAGCACTTCATGATGGTTGAAGTGAGTGCAACTGGGCGAAAGTCATTAAGGCTCGCTGCTTTGGAGTGCTTTGGCACCGGCACGATGGAGGTGGTCTTAAAGCACGTGGGGACAGCTGCTTGGGCCAGTGACAGGTTGAATAAGTCAGTCAAGACCCTGAGCACCCGTCCAGGGATGCCATCAGGGCCAGCAGCCTTTCGTGCATTAGTCCTGCTCAGTGCAGCACACACGTCGGTGGAGGAGAGTGTGAGGGGCTGGTTGTCTGTAGTGAGTGCAGCCTTGATGGCCGCCTCCTGGTTGTCCCTATCGAATCGTGCATAAAAGCTGTGAAGCTCATCAGGGAGTGATGCTTCGCCGGTTTGGGGGGAGGTGTTGGTGGGTTTATAGTCCGTTATGGCCTGGATGCCTTGCCACATGCATCGGGGGTCAGAGTTGTTATTGAAGTGCTCTTCAATCTTGAGTTTGTAGCTGTGCTTGGCCTTTTTGATGCCCCTCTTCAGGTCGGCCCTGGATGAACTGTAGGCCTGGGTGTCACCTGATCTGAAAGCAATATCGCGTGCCTTCAGCAAAAGGCGGACCTCCCTGTTCATCCATGGCTTCTGATTAGGGAATGTGGTGATTTGTTTGAGGGTGGTGACACTGTTGATGTTGGTGTTGATAAAGTCCAGTACAGATGAGGCATAGACGTTGATGTCCGTGTGGGAGTCCAGTGTGGCCTGGGTGGCAAACACACTCCAGTCTGTGTGTTCAAACCGGTGCTGTAGTGCAGAGTCTGCTCCCTCTGGCCACACTTTAACTGTCCTCACTGTGGGTTTCACACGTTTGATGAGTGGTGTGTATTTCGGGAGAAGAAACAAAGAGAGGTGGTCAGACTGACCTAGGTGGGGGAGGGGGACAGCTTTGTAAGCATCAGCCATGTTAGTATAGACATGGTCCAAAGTCTTGTCTCCTCTCGTGGGACAGGAGACATGCTGGTGAAATTTGGGGAGTACAGTCTTCAGGTTGGAGTGATTAAAGTCACCCGCAACAATAAAGGCTGCCTCCGGATGTAAAGTTTGTTGCTTGCTAATGGCAGCATGCAATTCCTTCATTGCCAGCTTAGCGTTAGCATCCGGGGGGATATAAGCTGCAGTCACAGCAGTTGATGTAAACTCTCTAGGCAGATAGAACGGTCTACACTTAACCATGAGGTACTCAATGTTAGCAGAGCAGTGACTCTCGATGATAACAGTGTCCGTACACCAGTCTTTGTTAACATAGATGCATAGTCCACCGCCTCTGGTCTTACCGGAGTCCTCTGCTGTTCTATCCGCCCGGAGGATGTAGCGCCCCGCTAGCTCGATGGCGCTATCAGGGACGCCGCTGTTGAGCCATGTTTCTGTAAAAATCATGACGTTGCAGTCCATGATCCGTTTGTTAGTGGTGATCCGCAGTCGCAGTTCATCCATTTTATTCGCCAGAGACCGAACATTGGCGAGGAAAAGGCTGGGTAGAGATAGCCGGTGAGGAGTTAGCTTTAGCCTAGCTCGTAGCCCTCCTCGCTTCCCCCGCCTTTGTTTACGGTCTCGACGCCGCCTGTGAGCACTTCCGGTCGGCGTAGCCGGGTTGGTAGCCACCGCTGTTTTGGTGATCTCTGGAATGAGCCGGTGACTGTCGATAAAGTTGTCGAAATCGCAAGATCCGATGTCCAAAAGTTGCTGACGGGTGTATGAGGTAAAGGCAAGACTGTTCTGAGTGAACAGACTCGAGATTAACAGGCAGAAAACTACTAATTTGCAGATTCTGGGTAGACGTTGAGCCTCGCGTTGTTCACGCGCCGCCATCTTGGTCACATTAACCTTATATCCTGATAATTGCCCATATTTCTCAAGTGCCAGCATCAGCTGGGGCAAAGAGTGTGTTGGCTGGCTAAGATAAACTAGTACATCATCTGCGTAGCATGCTAGCTTATGCTCTCTTTCCGCAAGTTGAATGCCTCTTATTTCTCTGTTTTGTCTTATATATTGGGCTAGTGGTTCAAGGAAAAGTGCAAATAATATTGGTGACCATGCACAGCCCTGTCTTTTACCTCTTTCCAGGGTAAACCTATTTGATAAATAACCATTGACCTTGACCCTTGCCGTAGGGTTATTGTATAATGATTGTATGGTTTTAATAATCCTGGCATGGAAACCAAAGGAGGAAACTAGGAGGTGTTTGTGTCTTTTCCAGGACCCAGTTTAGTGTAGGAAGTATGATAGGAATCAAGTCATTTTTAAACTCCTTGTACCACTCAGCTGTGTGTCTGCTAATTGCCGCTTGCAGTCCATTTTCTGTTATCACAGCGATTAGCTCTTGGTTTTGCTCTTCATTAAGAGTGGGTAATTTCAGGGTGTTCAAGAAAGTATCAATCTGGGCTATGCCTCCTCCTGGGACTCTTGTATACAATTTTTTGTAAAATGCTTCAAATGCTCCATGAATCTCACTTAGTTTGTTTTTGATCTCCTTTGTTCTAGGGTGTCGTATTTTATGAACTGTATTTTCAGCTAGTTTTTCTTCAGTTTCCATGCCAGTGTTTTCATTGATTTTGGGCCACTTTCATAATGTCTCTGTTTCAGATACATGAGGTTTCTTTGAATGTCTTGTGTGGTTAAACTTCTAATTTAATTTCTGATTTTCTCAATTTCCTGAAATGTATTTCCATCTGAACTGGTCTCATGTTTTGATTCCAAATTCTTCAATTTTTGTTGTAGCTCCTCTAGAGCCTTTTTTCTTTGTCTTTTCTTATGTGAGGCTATTGCTATAATTTTTCCTCTTAAAACAGCTTTCATAGTATCCCACAATATAAGAGGTATAGTGGGTGTAATCTCTTCTTTGTGTCACAACCTCTGCTGCACACTCCTCTGTTCCTGTTCCTGCTCTTGCTCCATATGCTACTCCAGTCCGTTCATCCTCTCCTGTGTTTTAGTATTTCCCTCACTTAGTTTTTCCTCCATGTTTGGTTCTCACCTGTAGCCAATGTGTTAATTGAATTTAGTTCTCACCTGTAGCCAATGTGATAATTGAGTTTAGTTCTCACCTGTGGCCTATGTGTTCATTAAGTTTAGTTCTCACCTGTAGCCAATGTATTCACTGAGCTCCTATGTAAGCCTTGGGCTTTTTCCTTTGTCTTTGTGTGTAATTGTTTGTGATCAGCAAGATGTGCTGTTCTCCAGTCCTGTGATCTCTGCCTTGTTTGCCCATCGTGGCACTTTGATTTATATCAGTAAAACACGCCTTGAGCGTTTGCATCCTATTTCTTTGTTTCAAGTCTCCAGTTTGTGACACTTTGTGGGAATAGTTCGCTCCATATATCAATAGGTCCCACATCCTTGAAAAGTGTGTTGACTTTTCTATATAGAGATTTAGTTTCATATATTTTCCCACTTGAAGAATCAAGTTGTGGTTGTAGATGGATATTAAGATCCCCCCCACATATTAGTAGGCCTTCTGTTTTTGTTATTATGATATCAATTATCTTTTGAAAAAATCCCATATCACTTCCCGGAGGTTTATAGATAATGAGTAAGGTTATTATATTTCCATCTATATTTCCCTTAACTAAAACATACCTACCCTGCTTATCTTTGATTTCAGATATTTTTTCAAAATTGACCTGTTTAGAAATAAGAATGGCTACGCCTCTCCTATGTCCTAGCTTATATGATGAGAAAAACAAGTTAGTAAAGCCCATTCTCTTCAGTTTTTCGTGCTCCTTATCATTTAAGTGGGTTTCTTATAAATATACCACATGTGCCCTCTCTTTCTTCATTTTAGTTAGAATTGTAGAGCGTTTGATTGGATTTAACAGCCCGTTAACATTGTAAGAAATTATTTTAACCTTGTCACTAGCCATAGATTAAGTATATGCATCTTTATGCTTAAACACATTTCAAATGATTTACTCCCTGAAAAACCAACAATCAAGAACATTTTCACACAATAAAACAAAAAACACAATAACATAGATTCCAAGGCTGAGGTCCTGAAATGACCCTTAACCAGAGGTGTAAAGTAACGAATTACATTTACTCACGTTACTGTAATTGAGTAGTTTTTTTGTGTACTTTGTAATTTTTAAGTAGTTTTTGAAATCGGTAATTTTACTTTTACTTAAGTAGATTTTGACTGAAGTATTGTACTTCGCTACATTGGAAATTACATCCGTTACTGAGTAAAAAAAAAAAAAAACATAGTTCAAGGTGGGAATCGCGCACGACAATTCTCGCTGCAGTGGTGGATGCTGCATAGAGTGGATGATGGAGTCGATGCAAGGCACCGGTGCCGAGTCAGGAGAGATAGAGATGGAGGAAGATGATAGTGCGGACTGCCAACAAGCTGCGGTCAACCAACAAGCTGAAGCACCGAACTTTCCGCCAGTTGAAATGAAAGAAGATGAAGAAAACCCGTGGCCACATCTCAGCAAGCAGTTTGCCTTCCAACGTAAAAGAGGCAACAGCTATATAATGCTGTGTAAACTAACCCGCCTGTCAGAACTTTCTGCTTATAAAAATTCATCTTCAAATCTGCGCAAGCATGTGTTGGTAAGTACAGTATTTGTCCCTTTCCATTAGTAGTTCAGACAGCATTTTTGTCGTTTAGTTAGCTTTGCTCCATTAAGCAAAATATGCGTTTCATGGCACTAGTAGCCTCATTTTGGCTAGCACTTGCAACCGCCCTGAGTATGCTAACGTCGACAGCCGTCATCCAATAGACTAATAATAATTCCATTCCTGTCTTCCATTCGTTTCAGGTCATAGCATTCTTATGTTCAGTCTTTCATATTGTGTTAAAGACTGCAGATCAGTCATCAGCAATGAAATACACCTCATAAACTGATATTAGGCTAATCATTTGGCTGGCTCCCATGCCTTGAAACAGAGCAACGTGAATGTGCACACCATCGTTGTCAGACAGTTGGACAAGTCAATGTGTATGTCGTTATCTGGAATTTATCACAATGTTTAGTCAGATAAGTGGTGGCTTTGCAACGTGCAGGTCTTTCATGTTCATGCTTAGGGGTCTCGGTTAGCAATAATTGAGGATTATGAATTGTGATGCATGTAGAAATAGAAAATAATGCTATAATTCTGTATATACTGTAGGTCTGTCATCTCAAGTTGCTATTTATAGCTATTTCTGTGTTATGATGCACTCTTGAAGTCAGCTCAATACTTAATTGTCAGAAATTTTGTTTGTCATTCTACAGGTCTAGTCTATGTCAGACAACACCTTGACCAGATGTTGGAGGCTGGAGCAAGTCGGACAACATTCATCAGATGAAGATGATTTATTTTCCTCAATGAAGTCCAAAAGGTCAGAAGGTACAGGGGAGTTAGAAGGGTACCTAGCCTGTGTCTCAGTCAATATGGAACTGCTGAACGCCTTTCAGAATATCAAAAAACTGTCCCGGAAACTCAATACTGGCCTACCTGCCTCGGCCGCCTGCGAGCGACTCTTCAGCTGTGCTGGATTGCTGTTCAATGCAAAGCGAGCCCGAATGAACTCTACTCACCTTGAAAATCAGCTGCTGCTCAAACTCAACAAGAAGTTTGTAGACTAATGTTCTAAAGGTGGACATAAGTAAAGTAAAGTTTACAGTGGGGCAGCGGCAGCGGCATTTTAACTTTTTATTTTAGCTGTCATGTGGTTCATGTCCTCCCAAAAGTTCTTAAATGTTGTGTTGACATGTTTAATGTTTAACATGTTTAATGTCATTGCACCTATATTCCTAAAGATTCTCTTTTAATTAAAAATAACTAGTTTTTGTATTGGATTTATGACTCCTTGTCCTTGTTTGCACTATATAGGAGCGGCCCCCATCAAGTTGTTGAAAGTAACTAAGTAACTTTTACTTAAAGTACATTTTAAATTAACTACTTTTTACTTTTACTTGAGTAGATTTTTAGATGGGTAATTTTACTTGTACTTAAGTAAAATTTCATCAAAGTAATTGTACTTTTACTTGAGTACAACATTTCAGTACTTTTTACACCTCTGCCCTTAACTAAGCTAGAAGGAACGTCTAGCTTGGGAGGAAAGCCTCTCCTTTTCATAGGTTGAGGGCCTCCGCTGAAATTTCCCAAAGGGGAGAAAAAAAAATCTTTGTCCATCAGTGCAAAGGCTAACTTAAGGTGTGATCCCTCCATTATACTTTATATTTTTACATTTGTCAGGGAAGGGAATATACTTGTGTTTAGATAGTGATTTATTTTTTTTGGAATTGGTACAGTTACCACCATTTCACAACATCTTCCGTTCATTCACGGGTCCTCCGGCTCTTGTTATGTGTCCACCCGTCACTGTCCTCGGGCTTACACTCTCTCCCATGCAGTGCGAGACAGCTGCGCGGCTAAATCCTCCTTCGGTTCACCCCTGAACACGTTGATGGGAAGTCCTCTGTTCTTCATATCTGTCATCGCTTCCTCTGCTGATTGGTAGAGCTGTGTCCCATTCTGGTAGTGCACTCGCAGTTTGGCTGGGAATGGAGTCTGGAAGCGAATACCGTTGTGTTTCAAAACTCTTTTTGCCTCGGAGTATTCCTTACGCTTCTGTAGAACTGCTGGGGGATAATCCTGGTCAAAAAATATCTGCCTCTTATTGTTCATAAGCACTTTTTTCTTCCCCCATGCTTTCCGTAGGATTTCTTCTTTAGTCTTGTATCTCAGGAATCGAATCACTATTGACCATGGCTTGTCTTCCCCAGTGGGTTTAGAAACAAGTGCCCTGTGTGCTCTCTCGATATCAATTGCCGTTGCTTCGGGTATTTCCAGTTTATCACGCAGGAGCTTTTCCACAAACTCCACCATTGATGTCCCCTCTGCGTCTTCTGGTACATTGAACATTCTGATATTTTTCCGTCTGGATCTACCTTCTAGGTCTAGCAGTTTATTCTCGAGCTGGGTCACTTCTTTTATCAGTTTTGTTACAACTTGTTCCATATTCTGGGTGCGGTCTTCTACCTCACCAACGCGATTCTCCACTTCCTCAACTTTTTGGTCAACTTTAGTGAGTTCAGATTTGATGTCGTTCAGTTGTTTATTCATATCTTGACGAAAATCCCGAATCTCCTCTAATACTTTAGCCAGGCTAGCTGCTGTGCCTTGATTTGAGCTAGCATCTCCATGAGGTGAGCTAGAATTTACTCGGCCAACTAACTCGGTTTGCTGTTCAGTACCTTTTTTTCCTGTTGTTTCCCTTGTTCTTGATTTCGGCCCCGACATTTTGACCGTGTATAAGTACAAAATAATATTATTTGAGTATTTTTGGGGCGAAATATATTGATTTTTGGAGGAGCTGTGTTCTTAAGCAGCCATTCGCTGTGCTGACGTCACCGGAACTCCCAAAGCAATCTTCAGGGTTCCTTTATGAACTCTCTGATCTTATGACCATTATTCTCACTAGGTGGAACCAAATCATCCTCATCAGAGAGATGAATATTCACTTTAACAGCATTACTGATTCAAAGGCTATAGGATGTATGAGTCTTTTAGATAACCTTGTGTAATTGAATAAAAGGACTGTAAAGGTGAGGTCCTACGCTATTCTGTCATTAGTCACACGCCAGATGTGTCCACCTCGGCCTAGAACGCTCGAAATTGAACGATTAGAAAGTTCAGAGAACGTTGACCAGAACGTTATGGTGTGACGGGGCCTTTAGCACCAACTTACATCATGGTGTCGGTTTATGTCCCTTCACGAGCCCTTTACAGCAAATCTGTTAATAAAATGGGAGAGGCAGCCTTTGTCCACTACGCACCTAAAAGTTAAACAGGCTTTTAATAAGTAGCATTTATTTTATTATTTATTTATTTCATCCATCATTTTAATCGTGCTTCTTTTAATTGTTTTAATCTTTTACTTACTTGTATTCTTTTCATGTATTTTATTCTCCTAATTAAATCGTTTATTTTTGCTTATTTGATCTCACCTGTTTTACGCCCTTTGGGCTGAGTGTTATTGTGTGGTTTACCCATTACTATTGTATAATCTTTGAGTCGGCTAATCTGTAAAGCACTTTGAGCTGCACTCAAGTATTTAACCACACACACACACACACACACACACACACACACACCAACTATACTACATATACTACATCACGCACACTCACACTACACTACACACACACACACAACCACAAAACAGACACACACCCTATACTACACACATCACATACAACACCACACTACACATACTACACCACAAACACCAACTATACTACACACACTACATCACACACACTCACAACCACAAACAAGCACACACTAGCTCAGTTTACTGCATTTCCACCAGAAATGTGTGATCTAGTGACGAATTCAACGATTTCCCAAAAAATTATCCAAAAATATGAAATTCTTGAATAATTTGCAATTGCTACACACACACACACACACACACACACACACTACACTACCCACACACACACACTAGCTCAGTTTACTGCATTTTCACCATAAATTTGTGATCCTGTGACGAAATCAACGATTTTCCACAAAATTATCCAAAAATGTAATTCTTGAATAATTCAGCAATGCTTCAGCTGGGTGTGTCCCTTTTTTTGTAAGAGCAGGCATATCTCAAAATAACCCTGTCTATTAAGATTTAAGCTAACAAGTTCCTAATATAAGTTGTCGCACTATCCATTTTGCCCCTCTACAGCCTCCCCAACCCTCACATCATCTTCATTTTGCCCCTCCTCAACCCTCACATCATCTTCATTTTGCCCCTCTACAGCCTCCCCAACCCTCACATCATCTTCATTTTTAGCTTTTCATGATGATTATCTTGGATCCAGGGGCGAATCTAGGTTCCCACTTTTGGGGGGGCTAAGCCCCTAGATAAAACCTATTCTTTTTCCTGTGTCCCAGCAAAACTAGGGGGGTCTGGGGGCATGCTTCCCCATGAGACGTTTTTGAAAATATCCTTTTGAAATAGTGTCCTCTAGTGGGTTTTAGGAAGATAAATTAACAAATTTAGATTTAAAATATGGCACAACAATAAACATATTGAAGACATCTGCTGAGATAGGTGCTAATTATACTGTAGCATGGTAGGGATTTGCAGCTCAAGTGAGTAGGTTAACATTGTAGGCTAGAGTTCACTAGCTAGTTATAGCTGGCGGAGCTACTGATTAGGGTAGCATAGGCACAGGATCAATGAACTGGCATGATAAAAGAGAGCCACAACATCTGTAATTAACTCATGATGATTTAACCATTTCGTTTCTTTTACTATTTTAAACGTCATGTGCTATACCTTTATTATCCAGCAGCTGATTATGGCAGCTTTCACCAGCTTTGGTCAAACAGTCGCTGCAAGTCTGTTTACTAGACGTTATCACCGTCTGTCTGCACGCTCGCAAGGCTCACTCACTCACGATCAAACAGAGCCGTGCGCTTGCCACCACAGTCTCAAACAGGCCGGATTCCTGTGCAAGGAATTATTTACTAATTTTACAGTAACCATGTCATATAGTGTGTTTAATGTGTTACTTATGTACCTGAAGGGAACAGTAATCTATATACAGTATTGCGGAAAAGTTATAGGCATTTGGTTTGCTGCACAACGCTGTTTAAGCTCAGACACACACTCACACACCCACACGCACACACTACACATTTAATGTATAATGTTAAAATATTAGTTACAACACAAAAGGCACATTTCCCTACAAATAACAACAAGCGAATGTTCAAGTAAACACACTAGTGCTTCACCCATCTCTGGGGTCCCTCACCCACACACTATTGCTTCACCCATCTCTGGGGTCCCTCACACACACTAGTGCTTAACCCATCTCTGGGGTCCCTCACACACACTAGTGCTTAACCCATCTCTGGGGTCCCTCACACACACTAGTGCTTAACCCATCTCTGGGGTCCCTCACACACACACACACACACACACACTAGTGCTTCACCCATCTCTGGGGTCCCTCACACACACTAGTGCTTCACCCATCTCTGGGGTCCCTCACACAGGGGTCAACCTAACCTGGGGATCCCTCATATAGTTCTACTGGACACAGTCTAGGCACATGTCCAATGACCTCATGGCAAGCCATCCCACTTCTAACCCCTCATGTAAGTGTTCTTATCTTCCTCTCTTCTGGCATTTAGACCTTTCTGGAAAGTTAGGGGAACATGATGTGGGACGACTGTGTGAGGAACTGTGTCAAACCAACACTATTGTCTTAGGCTGTTTTCACATTTGGTCCATTCTGCTGGTATGAACTGGAGTGCGATTATTCCCCCCCCCTCCCCCTGCCTCTGCTAGTCTCTATTCACATTAAAGGATTTTGTTGCGAACCAGAGTCCATTTATATCATCCACACATAAGGAACGTGCAGCTTTTCTTTGGCACACACTGTCCTCCATTAAGACTGACCTGTCAGAAATAGACACACCCCTTTTAGGTGCTCTGGCCTTCTCTTCTTCCCCATCTGGATCAGAGTGCTCTGGACACTCCATCCTCACATCTGAAAACACACACACACACACTCCATCAACAACATTTTGATGATCGTCTTGTAGAGCCTTAATGCCTGACGTATTGTCAGTTGTTCCTCATCACCAAAACCATAAAGTACGCATATTAGGCAGCTGAGCTTTGTTTCTTTTTCCCCTCCTAGTCTAGACTGTCTGTGCTGTGGGATGCTGCTGTAGTCTCTGAAACCCTCTGCCTACACCATGCAGAAGAGCTTAGTCTAGCAGAGGCGTCTATTTATAAAAACTTTGGGTCATTGTGTGCTCAGTAACTCACCTACACCTGTCATATTAAGGAAGAGAACCACTAAGCATTTTTCAGATAAAGTTAACTTTTGAAATTTAAAGCATGTTGCATATCAACCTGAATGTGTTACACCCTCAACACTTAGCCTACTGCTCGTCTGAACGCTCTAAACCCCACAGTCACCGCAGACGGCCTGTTAGAACTCTACGATAGCGGACGCAACCGGCCACGATTTTTAAAGACACATTTCTTATACTATAACATTCATTCATAAAATAATACCCCGCTAGTGAATACATGAACAAAACAGTTTTATTTTGAAACCGAACTTTCCTGATGTATTTCTTAGCTACACTTTGCTACTGACAGATAGCCTGAGGAGTTACAGTATGGCTAGCAATCAGAAACATCTGCGTCTGCTCTCACTGGATGAGACCGTATTTATGTGCACCAATGATGACGACTCACCACGTTTGGATAACAGTGACGACGATGTGTCTCTCAAACAAGTCCCGTACTCCTTCAGACATACTAGTAGTAGAGATTGGTGTCTCTCTGGACCGGGGATTAACTCTTTTAAACCATTTATCCATTTTCGTGCAGCAACCGGATTGAGCTCCCGCTTCTCTACACAGGGCATCAGCGAGTGGAATTCTGACGAGGGAGCTAACTGTTGTGCCTATATTTTGACTAATCTACCTGTAGCTATTTTTGGCAGTGTAATTATTTCGCTAAACACTACAATGTATACATGAGTGTATTTTTGGCATTGGGACTGGGCTATTCAGACTATTTAAGATGTCATGTCTATTTATAGGTGAGTTTGAAAATGTAATGGGCTGTTTCACTTTGAAAATGCAAATCACATTTTTTCCCCCGCGTACCCCCTACGTCCCTTTGCGTATCCCTCGGGGTACGCATACCCCAGTTTGGGAAACACTAGTCTAGGGTATCATTAGGCTATTGTACTTCCTAGTTAACCAAGTTGCGTCAGTTTCATTCTAACCCATATAAGACAAACGTCTTATCCAATAAAATATTAATTTCGTCGAACCGATATATTTCACTCACCTGCTTTGTGTCCGTCTTCTAATTCCCACAGAGTCCCTCCAGCCTCTCTTCGCCACGGGTTTTTGGAATGGAGGCGCTGGTTACACGGACAGACTATGTGACACTGGTGACAGACTATGAGAAGAAGAGCTGACAAAATAAGTAACTTATTTCCTAACCAACCGATCATGTATATGGTGTGTGAGAGTTTGTATCACATGTGTGAGGGTGTGTAGGGGCAGGATTATTCCAAGGACTGGTGGAGGACCACGTAAAACAAAAAGCAGATTATGGGGGCCTAAGATTTTATTCAACAAACTTCTTGTAGTGGGGTTTCCTTTTTTCATTTTCAATAGAAAGCTTTACAGCATACATGTGTGCTGTGTGTGTGGAACAGGGACGTGCACATGAATTTTGAAGGGCCATTGACATTAAAAAAGGGCAGCTTTTTTTTTTTTTTTCCTCGGAGGGGCAGCTTGAGTCGAGGAGGGCAGACGGGCAGCCCCCCCCCCCCCCCACCTGGAGACACTGATAGATGACTAGTGTCCAGTCTGCAGTCCTGCTGATCTGAATGCATTGGCTGATTTCCCGTAGAAATGAATACTAGTCCATACTAGAACTGTGGTGCCTTCCCAGCCTTGTGTAGTGAATGACTGATGAGAGCTGATGGCCCTGTGGTACCTTCCCAGCCTTGTGTAGTGAATGACTAATGAGAGCTGATGGCCCTGTGGTAGGTTAGCCAGTCCTGCGTCTAAGGGAATCCCACTCCAGGCCATGTTTTCCATCTCTCTCCCTCCCGGATCAAAGACACCTGACTGAACTCATCAGGGGCTTTTCCTCAGGTGAGTCCAGCAGCCAATCAAAAACACGCTCCATATCAGGCTACCTCAGCTCCACTTCAGTGCACTCTGTACTCAGAACACTAAATGAGTGGAGGGTGTGTGTGTGTGTGTGTGTGTGTGAGAGAGAGAGAGAGATAGAGTGTTACACCAGAGACTTATTTGATTAAATTGTTTATTTATGGAACAATACAAGAAATATAGTAGAATTATATGAGAACCAAAGTCATTAATCAATTAGAAATCATTTCACATTTGAAAATATAATTTCCTTTATATAACCATGGCAAAGGTATTGCAATATCAATGTGATCATAAACAGAAAGAAAAGAAAGACACCATTAAACGTACAGATACAAGGATGTACAACACCACAGTTGTCATAGGACTAAGTGCTAAATAAAGATTAGATTTGAGAGAGACCGGAGCTCAGATTAAGAGATTGTCTAAAAGACAATTTCATCTTAACTTCATATGAACCCAAGGAGCTATACAGCTATATGACTATAGGACTATAACTCACAGCATACATACATAGTGAAACTGTGTGTGTGGAATGTTGGCCTAACCTGACTGTGTTTGAGCTCTATGGGGTGTTGTTAGGTGAAAATTCACACTCGTTATCTCAGTACTCCGGAGCTGTAGATCAGTATATTTATTACAAACAACAATTGCAATCAGGCTCACACACAGCACAAGGATGAAAGTGAAGCCATTTCACTAACATCACACAACGTTTAGATACTCATCTAACTGTAACGCCATAAATGTTTCTAACGTCAGCAAGAATAGCCACGCTCGACTAAAAGTCCCTTGTGTCATCCCAACTGCGCTTTCTGAGATGCAAGGATGTCAGTTTTACACAGGGTTGAACAAGCGCAGTTAGACCCTTATCACCTCTGAGCTCACCCAAACATAGACAAGAGGTTCCCTCACTTACGCATGTACAGTGACTTGCATAAGTATTCACCCCCTTGGATGTTTCCCACACACACACACACACACATACATACACACTCTCTCTCTCTCACACATACACTCTTTCTCCCACAAAACACTTGCATGCAAACACACAGAAACACACTTGCATATTCTCTCTCTCACACACACACACTCTCACACACAGTCTCCCACACACACACACACACACACTCACACACACACTCTAGAGGCTCAGCACAGGGGGCTGCTGGGCCGGACCTTGAACACCTGCTCTGATCACTAGAGAGAGGATGGTGTGTGCCAGAGTACCTGAGGAACCATCTGTGCGTGTATGTGTGTGTGTGAGTACCTGTCTGTCTGTCTATGTGTGTGTGTGTGTGTGTGTGTGTGTGTGTGTGTGTGTGTGTGTGTGTGTACCTGTCTGTCTGTGTGTGTGAGAGTACCTGTATGTGTGTGTGTGTGTGTGTACCTGTCTGTCTGTCTGTGTGTGTGTGTGTGTGTGTGTGTGTACCTGTCTGTCTGTGTGTGTGAGAGTACCTGTATGTGTGTGTGTGTGTGTGTGTACCTGTCTGTCTGTGTGTGTGAGAGTACCTGTATGTGTGTGTGTGTGTGTGTGTACCTGTCTGTCTGTCTGTTTGTGTATGTGTATGTGTGTCTGTGTGAGAACTAAATGAGGACCCAGTGGCCAGCGATTTAAATGTGGGGCATCATGATTGTTATTACTGACAGAGGTCTCATCATTTATGTGTGTCAGTACAGTCTGTGTGTGTGTGTGAATACTTTCTGTGTGTGTGTCTGTGTGTGAGAACCTTCTGTGTGTGTGTGAGTACCGTCTGCGTGTGTGTGTTTGTGAGTACCTTCTGTGTGTGTGTACACAGGTGTGTGAGTACTGTGTATGGCCCTTTTCTTGTGTGAGAAAGAACCTGTGTGTGTGTGTGTGTGTGTGTGTGTGTGTCAGAGAGAGAGAATACCTGCGTGTGTGTGTGTGTGTGTGTGTGTGAGTATCTGTGGTTGGGAGTCTGTGTGTGTGTGTGTACCTTGTGTGTGTGTGTGGGTAACTGTGTTTGGGAGTCAGCTGCCCCCTGCTAGGCTGCCAGTAGTCGTCTCTGCGGATTTTGGCATAGAGAAGTAGAGAAGTAGACAGAGAGAGTAAGAAAGAGGTAAAGATAGAGAGAGGTAGAGAGAGAGAGAGAAAGAAAGAGGTAAAGATAGAGAGAGGTAGAGAGAGAGAGAAAGAAAGAGGTAAAGATAGAGTGAGGTAGAGAGAGAGAGAGACAGAAAGAGGTAAAGATAGAGTGAGGTAGAGAGAGAGTGAAAAAGAAAGAGGTAAAGATAGAGTGAGGTAGAGAGAGAGAGAGAAAGAAAGAGGTAAAGATAGAGAGAGGTAGAGAGAGAGAGAGAGAGAGAGAGAAAGAAAGAGGTAAAGAGAGAGAGAGAGAGAGTAGAAAGAGGTAAAGATAGAGAGAGGTAGAGAGAGAGAGAGAGAGAGAAAGAAAGAGGTAAAGATAGAGAGAGGTAGAGAGAGAGTGAGAAAGAAAGAGGTAAAGATAGAGTGAGGTAGAGAGAGAGAGAGAAAGAAAGAGGTAAAGATAGAGAGAGGTAGAGAGAGAGAGAGAGAGAGAGAAAGAAAGAGGTAAAGATAGAGAGAGAGTAGAAAGAGGTAAAGATAGAGTGAGGTAGAGAGAGAGGTAGAGAGAGAGGTAGAGAGAGAGAGAGAGAGAGAGAGAGAGAAAGAAAGAGGTAAAGATAGAGTGAGGTATAAATACACACACTCTAGTCCCCAGACAAGTTTGTGGGGGGATAAACAGACATTGTGCAAGAGCAAAGACCTGTATTAAGATTAGTCAGCCAGTTGCTACTGGTCAGTTAAATACAACTGACAAAATCAAATCAAACCGCAGCACAGACATAAGAGCTCTATGCCCTTAGGGGTTCTTATGAGAGTGGGTGGGATCCAGCAGACGCCAGTGGTCTGACATGGGCCAACATCTCGTTTCAGAAACATTACTCCACAGCATTATTAAAGACTGTTGTGATTCTCATGCTCAGCTAAGAAATAATCTTGTGATGTTCACATAAACTAGGTGTTTTGATATAGGTACTGAGAAGTCAGTTAAAGGCTCTCCGGTACCTTTTTATATGTATGCTGGACATAAATCCAGTCTAGCCATATATATATATAAGTACATGACCCCATCTGACTAGAATAATGGGATGAGTAGCAAACACCTAGGCCTTCAAATTAGGAGGCTAGCCCTTTAACTAGAGACGCTCCTGGGTTGACTGAAGGCAGGTGAACGCTCAAAAGGGGGTGGTGGGAATGTGTTTGAGGGGAGTAGTGGCGGCAAGCTAAGGTTTAGGAATTATCTGAGACAACTTAGACAGCCAAAGGCCTATTTTTGTTTCAATCTAGTTTTGTTTCTTTATTTATGTTTATTGTTTACATTTTCCACTGAGGTTATTCTCAAGTCCGTTGCATTGAGGATTACCGGGATACGGAAGATTCCTTCCAGCTCGGGAAGCGGTGAGAAGGGCGATATTTCTTTTTTGTTCCTGTTTTACGCATGGTAATGCCTTGCGATTTTTGAGATAGAAGAGGATTGGGTTCGTTTTTGTGGATAACGTTTTGGATTACTGTTTCACACGGGATTGTTCCTGAAACGGGCAGGTACATTATCGCGGAAGCAGGCCGACACTTGCGGCCTGTCGGAACGCTGGCACTTTAAATACAGCTGGAACAGCTGGGACTTGAAAATACTGGTGTCCAAGAACTTTATGTTAACAACACGATAAGATTTTCTTTATAAGGTTAATAACCACGCATGTATTTGTTGTGTATACGTGTTTCATTGTATGTATTCTCTGCCTAAATGCGTTAATACAGATCTCCCGATTTTATGAAACAGCGAAATGTGACGAGTTTCTGTTTGATGCAAATAGAATTTGTTATATATGGTGGCCAGTAGGGGGAGATCGGGTGTTAACAACGCAAAATATTTAGGCTAAGAAACTGCAGAAATTGTGGTTATTTATCTGTTTTCTGATTCCAGGCTGCTGGTGTTTTTTTTTGGTTTGTTTGTTGAATCACTCGTTGCTTCCTGGTTTGAGCCAGGTGATTTCGTGTTTAAAACCAGAGTGAGTTTTTTTCCAGATAAGAGAGAGTGAGACTCTCAAAGTTTTGTTATTGGTTTAACCTTGTATTTTGATGAAGTGCCATGTTGTGAACGAGCACAGTGTATATTTGTTTTTCTGAAACAATTTGATTTGAGTTTTTTGTATTGGGGAAATTCTTGAAAAATAGGTAACATTTATTTAGGTTGGTGGGTGTAGTAAATTACTTTAGTGAACATGAGTCAGGAGGAAGCAGAGACCCGTGAAGTGTATAACCCTCCTATCCCTGCCCAAGGAGATTTTATTACATTTAGAGATCCTGTAGCAGAGGTGGCCTCCTTGATTAGTGAGCTCTATGTGGATGATGACAAAGAGGAAAGTGATGATGAGGAAGGAGTGGTTGCAGAGAAGATGCATCATACAATGCTGGAAGGATTGCAAGCTAACGTGACTGAAACTGGGGAAAAGGTTAAATCCTTGGAGAGAGATTTTAGAGAATCAATAGAGGGTGCTCTAACAAGAGAAGAAGGTTTCAGGCACTATATAGACACCAGGTTGCTCGAGATGGAAAGCAATATGCAAGAGTCAATGGTTGCGCTTGATAAAGCAATTGTGAACTGTTTCCTCCGACGAGACAAGAAGTGGGAAGCACAGCTAAACAAGATGAAAAGCTGCTCCATTCGGCATAGCACTCCTCAAACTCATTCAGCTTTTGATCAGTCATCTGTCTCAAATGTAGCAAGGAGACTTCCTGTTAAGGTTGATTTCCCCAGATTTAAAGATTCAAGGGACACATCTGATGTGTTAAACTTTATTGAGAAGTGTGAGAACTTTTTGACATTAAGACCCATGACCGATGGTGAACTGACAGGCACAATAGGCACAGTCTTAGAGGGGCCCGCACATAGCTGGTGGATGGCTGAAAGAAAGAAAATCTCAAACTGGGCGGAATTCAGGAAAGCCTTTCTAGGGGCATTTCTCTCTGGGGATTATCAAACTGAGATAGAAGAGAAACTCAGAACCATGGTCCAAGACCCAGAACAATGTTTAAGAGATTTTGCCTATGACTATCGAGCATTATGTCTGAAGTGGAAGCCAACCATTGATGAGAGTGATTTGGTCAGAAGGATACTCAACAATTGCAATCCGAAGCTAGCCACTAGTCTGAGAGGTACAGTGACCACAGTAGACCAATTGGTTAAAGTTGGATCTATGGTGGAAAAAGACTGGGCAGCAACCAAAGGCTACTGGAAGAAGGTGCAGGAGCAGCCATCCTCAGAAAGGACGCAGAGAAAAGGTCCTACACCCAAGGTCAGCCTACAGGTGTCAGTGGTGGACAATAAAGCTAGGCACAAGATGAATAAAGGGGAAGACCTTACAGTACTGGTAGTTCCCATTGAGGTACGGGGCTTAAAGGGTGAAGCAATTTTTGACACTGGCTGCACGTACTCTTTAATGACTCACCATCTCTGGAAGCAGATTGTGCGGGAAAGAGAAATGCTTGAGCCATGTTCTAATCAGTCCTTTGTGCTTGCAGATGGACAGATGCATGCTCCACTGGGGAAAGCTAAATTCACGTATGTCTGGCATGATACTTGCTGGTCGCTTGAGACCTATGTCATGGATGATAAGCACCTAGCTTTTGCTTTGATCTTGGGGCTAGACTTCCTTACTAAAACCCACACCCGCATTCATCTGGGCGAAAATGAGTACGGAGTGCGGGACGCGGCTCACAACAGGTATCAATACTATCCCTTCCTACCCCACAATAAAGAAACCCTCACCTGGAAAAAGGCCCATATTGGATTATACATGGCTGTGTCACACCAAAAGCCTATAATACCCGAGTCTCAGAGATCTTCCCATGAGCCTGACCAGAGGGATCTACCAGCTGAGATGCTTCCTCTAGTCAGGAAGTGGGCAACGGTGTGTTCAAGCCAGCTGGGAAGAACTACCCTGGAAGAGCACCGGATCCCTACCACAGACCAAATGCCGGTGCGGAGTCAGGTTTACAGGGTTTCACCTTTTAAGAAGACTATAATTCAAGAGCATATTAATAAAATGTTAAAGGACAACATCATTGAACCATCCTCATCAGCTTGGGCATCACCTATAGTTCTAGTGGCTAAACCAACAGGGGAATATAGGTTCTGTGTTGATTATCGGCGTCTGAATGCCAAGACTGTGCAAGATGCCTACCCAATGCCACTGATTCACGAGATCATTGAATCCTTGCATGGCGCCACCTGCTTTAGCACACTGGATCTTCAATCAGGATACTGGCAAGTGGCAATGGCAGAAGAAGACAAGGCTAAAACTGCTGTCGTCACCCCTTTTGGGCTATTCCAGTTTCGATCCATGCCATTCGGCTTGCGGAATGCTGGTGCCACTTTCCAGCGTCTGATGGAGCGTGTGTTAGGCAACTTGAGAGGTTTAAATAGTTTTGTGTACATTGATGACATAATTATATTCTCTCCAAGTCATGAACAGCACCTGAGGGACCTTGAGGCAGTCTTTGCGAGGCTCCATGCTGCCAACCTCTCCTTGAACATAGCCAAGTGTCATTTCTTTCAAGACCAGATTACCTTCTTAGGCCATGTGATCTCTTCAAGAGGAGTGGAGATTGATCCAGCAAAGACATCGGCTGTGACGGATTACCCTACCCCGACTAACCTGAAGTCTTTACAGAGATTCCTTGGCCTTGCAGGATGGTATCATAAGTTTATTCCAAACTTTGCAAACATGGCAGCACCATTAAACCAGTTGAAAAGGAAAGGGGTGGAATGGAAATGGACGCCTGAATGTGAAACAGCCGTGGAGCAACTGAAGAACGCTTTGAGGAACCCTCCTGTACTAGCTCAGCCAGACCACAGTCTAACCTTCCAGGTGCATACGGATGCCAGTGATTTAGGCTTGGGAGCGGTCCTGACACAGAGAAGACCAGAGGGAGAAAAGGTGATCGCATATGCCTCTAGAGGTATTAGAGGGGCAGAATGCAACTACTCCACCTCTGAAAAGGAGTGTCTTGCTGTTGTCTGGGCTGTTGAGAAGTGGAGGCATTACTTGGAGGGAGTTAAGTTTGAGGTCTATACTGACCATGCTGCCCTCTCCTGGGCCTTCAATTGTCCGAAAACCAGTTCTCGACTCACAAGATGGACCTTACGTTTACAACAGTTCAATTTCACCGTCTTCTACAGGAAGGGATGTTTGAACATGGTCCCAGATGCCTTATCCCGGGCTATTACCCCTCCATCAGGCTTAATGGCACCCTGCGTGTCTGTCACCAAGGCTAGGATCTGGGCTGACATCCCAAGTTCGATGGGGGAGATTTCCCAAGCACAAGCCAAGGATGATGACCTCACGAGCCTCAGGCCAGTGACTGACTCCGATGACAGATGTGATCGTATCGGTTTTGAAGAACACCAGGGTGTGCTGTATCGGAGACTCCCTAGTACCGAGGGTGGAGCCAGATACCAATTAGTTGTACCTAAGGCTATGGTAAATGACTTCCTGGGATATTACCATGATAATCCATTAGGAGGGCATTTGGGCCGTATGAAGACGTTGCTGAAAATCATGGATGTTGCTTGGTGGCCGTCAATCCGAAAAGATGTATGGTCCTACATCAAGAATTGCCAAACCTGTCAGCTATATAAACCATCCAACCAAAAGCCAGCAGGTCTCCTTCAAACAACAGTCGTAGAAGAGCCGAACTACATGCTGGGGATTGACTACATGGGACCCTTGCCAATGACCAAGCAACGGAACACCTTCTTATTAGTAATAGTGGATTACTATACTAAGTGGGTGGAATTGTTTCCTTTGAGAGACAGTACATCTACCAAGCTTTGCCGGATCATCAAAGATGATGTGTTTCTCCGATGGGGTGTACCGAAATACTTACTGTCAGACAGAGGACCCCAGTTTACCAGTAATCTGCTGGCAGATCTGTGTAAGAATTGGGGTGTCACTCAGAAACTGACCACTAGCTACCACCCACAGACAAATTTAACAGAGCGGGTCAATAGAACCCTTAAGACAATGATGGCCTCGTATGTTGGCAGTAATCACCGGGAGTGGGATCGCTGGTTGCCCGAGTTTAGGTTTGCAATAAACACGGCCGTGCATGACACCACCGGGACAACACCAGCTCAACTGGCGATTGGAAGGAGCCTGAAAGGACCACTGGAAAGGCTCATTACCAAATCCCCTATGCCATCTCCAGAACAGCCAGCCTACTCAGTGATGGAAAGACAGCAGAAGCTAGCAGAAGAGGTCAGTAGGAGAGTGAATGCGGCCAAAGCCAGACAAGCCAGGTATTACAATATCCACAGGAGAAATGCGCAATTCTCTGATGGAGACCTGGTCTGGGTAAAAGCTCATCATCTCTCAAATGCAGCAGCAAAATTTTCATCAAAGCTTGCGCCAAAATGGTCTGGTCCAGCTGTAGTGATGAAAAGGTTAGGACCCATTAATTACAAAGTCAGATGGGAAGACCAATCTAAGAGGGAAGACACAGTGAATGTTGTGAATCTCAAGCCATATTTCAGCTCCCGCTAGGCATAGACTGGGGGGGGGGGGACTATGTGATGTTCACATAAACTAGGTGTTTTGATATAGGTACTGAGAAGTCAGTTAAAGGCTCTCCGGTACCTTTTTATATGTATGCTGGACATAAATCCAGTCTAGCCATATATATATATAAGTACATGACCCCATCTGACTAGAATAATGGGATGAGTAGCAAACACCTAGGCCTTCAAATTAGGAGGCTAGCCCTTTAACTAGAGACGCTCCTGGGTTGACTGAAGGCAGGTGAACGCTCAAAAGGGGGTGGTGGGAATGTGTTTGAGGGGAGTAGTGGCGGCAAGCTAAGGTTTAGGAATTATCTGAGACAACTTAGACAGCCAAAGGCCTATTTTTGTTTCAATCTAGTTTTGTTTCTTTATTTATGTTTATTGTTTACATTTTCCACTGAGGTTATTCTCAAGTCCGTTGCATTGAGGATTACCGGGATACGGAAGATTCCTTCCAGCTCGGGAAGCGGTGAGAAGGGCGATATTTCTTTTTTGTTCCTGTTTTACGCATGGTAATGCCTTGCGATTTTTGAGATAGAAGAGGATTGGGTTCGTTTTTGTGGATAACGTTTTGGATTACTGTTTCACACGGGATTGTTCCTGAAACGGGCAGGTACATTATCGCGGAAGCAGGCCGACACTTGCGGCCTGTCGGAACGCTGGCACTTTAAATACAGCTGGAACAGCTGGGACTTGAAAATACTGGTGTCCAAGAACTTTATGTTAACAACACGATAAGATTTTCTTTATAAGGTTAATAACCACGCATGTATTTGTTGTGTATACGTGTTTCATTGTATGTATTCTCTGCCTAAATGCGTTAATACAGATCTCCCGATTTTATGAAACAGCGAAATGTGACGAGTTTCTGTTTGATGCAAATAGAATTTGTTATAATCTAATTAAGAAAAAGAATAAATACAAACAGGTCACTCACTACCTGCTTTCCAGCAATTGTTCTTCTACAATCAATCTTTCAGGTTGAAAATTGCAATGTTACTTCTGATTCAGTAGAAACAAGGAAGTAAAAAGCAGGAAAACTGAACAAAGCAGGTGGAAATAATGGAGCTGGTGGCCCAATAATGAGTGATGAGCTGGTGGCCCAATAATGACTGATGAGCTGGTGGCCCAAACAGCAGCACAATAATGAGTGATGAGCTGGTGGCCCAAACAGCAGCACAATAATGAGTGATGAGCTGGTGGCCCAAACAGCAGCACAATAATGAGGGATGAGCTGGTGGCCCAATAATGAGTGATGAGCTGGTGGCCCAAACAGCAGCACAATAATGAGTGATGAGCTGGTGGCCCAAACAGCAGCACAATAATGAGGGATGAGCTGGTGGCCCAATAATGACTGATGGAGCTGGTGGCCCAAACAGCAGCACAATAATGACTGATGGAGCTGGTGGCCCAATAATGACTGATGGAGCTGGTGGCCCAATAATGAGGGATGAGCTGGTGGCCCAATAATGAGGGATGAGCTGGTGGCCCAATAATGAGGGATGAGCTGGTGGCCCAATAATGAGGGATGAGCTGGTGGCCCAATAATGACTGATGAGCTGGTGGCACAAACAGCATCACAATAATGAGTGATGCTTTGGAACGGCAACATTCAATTAAAATTGTCCTGCAGTATGTCACATATAATGAAAAAGGAATTAGAAATCTGGCATGTGGTGCTCTGTGTATGGTAAACATAACACACACAAAATCAGATCAACTTTCACACAAAAATGTAAATACAAAGCATTTCAAACAAGACAGTGTTAACAAAAAAGCCTTTTGTTTGTAGTAGGACTGAACCAAAAGATCTTATGGGGTTGTGTTTAAAATGTCTTACAAGATCCATGTCTACTACATACTCACATTGATTTTGTTCTTTTGGTCTTTTACCATCCATTTGCATGAGGACTTTCTGTATGACCTCATGGAAGTACCTCGGTTCTCTTGGATAGGCCAGGTTCAATACATATATGACACCAAGCATCACTGCACAGCCTTGTGCCACAGATCTGATGTCCTCCAAAATGAGTCAGGTGACATGTCTTAACCAATCAGAGACCAGAATCTCTTCTTTACTTCCTGAATTACCATCAATACTCTATTCTTAGGTGAACTTTTCCATGATTCATCTGAATTTTCACCACATCATAACATATTAATAACATAAAACCGACAGACAGACACCATAAATAATGTTAGACTCTATGCCAGTAACTGGAAGCGCTGACACCTGCGTTCACATGTTGCACTAAATTGCAGGCAAATGGATGAGCTGCCTAGCTAGCCAACTGAACATCTTATTTAGCTTAACATTACCTGAACAAAAACGCACAAAGCTTGCCCAGCCTTTTCATTTTTTCTTGTTTTCTTCTTACCTTCCCAGCCTTGTGTAGTGAATGACTGATGAGAGCTGATGGCCCTGTGGAAGTTTAGCCAGTCCTGCTTCTAAGGGAATTCTACTCCAGGCTCCATCGCTCTCTCCCCCGGATCAAATACACCTGACTGTATCATGTATGTAGCACTCTGTGGTGTGTGAGAGTGTGCATCACATTTAATGGGTGTGTGTGTGTGTGTGGGGGGGGGGGGGGGGGCTTTGGATTATTCCAAGGGCTCCTGATTGATGGAGGCCCACATAATACAAAAAGCAGATTTAGGCTGACCAATGTATTATTCAGCAAGTTGCCTTCAGTGAGGTTTCCTCTATGGGTGTGTGTGTGTGTGTGTGTGTGTGACTGTGTGAAGAGCAGGGAGGTATTTCACACACAATTGGCGACACTGATATACTAGAACACACATGACCACTGATCTGTGGTGTGTGTGCGTGTTTGTGTGTGTGTGTGTGTGCATGTAGAGCAGGGAGGTATTACACCACAATTGGTGACACTGATATACTAGCCCAGGATCAAACACACCTGTCTGAACTCATCAGGGGCTTTCCTCAGGTAAGTCCAGCAGCCAATCAGAAACAGCATCCATATCAGGCTACCTCATCTCCACTTCAGTACACTCTGTCTAAATGAGTGGAGGGTTACACCAGAGACTTATTTAATTCAATTGTTTATTTACAAAACAGTGGCAATGGAACAATACAAACATTATCGTAGATTTATAGGAGAACCAAAGTAATTCATCAATACAAAATAATTTCACGTATGAAAATATAATGTCCTTTGTATAACAGCTGTTCAATGGCAAAGGCATTGCAGAGACAACATTGTGAGTTGATCAGTGTGATAATAAACAGAAAGAAAAGAGACACCATTAAAACATACAGAAACACATAAACATAAACACCATTAAAACAAACAGAAACAGGAATGTACCACACACCACAGTTGTCATCTGACTAAGTGCTAAATAAAAGATTAGATTTGCAAGAACATTACTGATTAAAAACTATCTAAAAGATTCCTAAGCTCAAGTTAAAGTTCATCTGAGAGAGACTTGAGCTCATATTAAGATCCATCCTCCTCTTGTAGGTGTCTTCTAGAAGGGGCTCCTCAGGGTTGAATTCATCTGAAAGACATTTTCATCTTATAAATATATAGCTGTATATAACTCAGACAGACATAGTATATGTATCTATATCCATATATCTCACAGCCACCCAATGAAGAGTAAAACACCATTTACCTGCCTGTACAAAATTATATCTCTATAAGTGAGATATTAAAACCCCATTTACCTGTCTGTACTAAATGATATATCTATAAGTGAGATATTAAAACCCCATTTACCTGTCTGTGTTGACTGCTGGTGATGGTTGGACTGTACAGAGAGAAAGGGTGGAAACGGCAGATAAAAGAAGAAACACAACAAAATAAATGTGACTCTTATGGGCAATTAAAGCAACATGAAACAACTGCTACTGTGAATATTAGTTTCTCCAACTGTGACGTGTTATATGTGTGGTCTATAGAATGTACTTTATTTACTTTACTTTACTTATGAATATATTCTGTAATCATTCACTGACTCTTGGTCTATAGAATTTACTTGTATGAATATGTCTGATTATTCTGTAATCATTTACTAAATTTCTTCTGATGTTGTCACCGTGAATATGAGTTGTGACGTTAACGTCTCTCTGGACTTGGTTATGAGACACTGAAGGAGCCACAGTTTGACTGCTGTTCTGACCTGAAGAATAACAATCAGGAACATTTCAATCTATTAGTCACAAACACAATCACCAGCCTATTACAGTCACAGACACCAGTCTATTACAGACACAAACAAAATCACCAGTCTATTACAGACACAATCACCAGCCTATTAAAGTCACAATCACCAGCCTATTACAGTCACAATCACAATCACCAGTCTATTACAGTCAGAGTCACAATCACCAGTCTATTACAGTCACAGTCACAATCACCAGTCTATTACAGTCACAAACACAATCACCAGTCTATTACAGTCACAGACACAATCACCAGTCTATTACAGTCAGAGTCACAATCACCAGTCTATTACAGTCACAGACACAATCACCAGTCTATTACAGTCACAATCACCAGTCTATTACAGTCACAATCACCAGTCTATTACTGTCATAGACACAATCACCAGTCTATTACAGTCACAGACACAATCACCAGTCTATTACAGTCACAGACACAATCATCAGTCTATTACAGTCACAATCATAATCACCAGTCTATTACAGTCACAAACTCAATCACCAGTCTATTACAGTCACAATCACCAGTCTATTACAGTCACAATCACCAGTCTATTACAGTCACAAACACAATCACCAGTCTATCACAATCACCAGTCTATTACAGTCAGAGACCCAATCACCAGTCTATTACAGTCACAATCACCAGTCTATTACAGTCAGAGACCCAATCACCAGTCTATTACAGTCACAATCACCAGTCTATTACAGTCACGGACACAATCACTGTCCACACAGACTGCTCCCTGCTGTCTGCAGAGCTGAACAACACCATGTGAAAGGAGGCAGCAGCCTCAGGAAGCTTCACCTTGAAGAAGTTGGGGGTGGTTTTGCTGTATCTCAGCATCAGCTCCTCTGGTAAGATCTTAGAGGGACAGTCAGTCCTAAGGCTATAGAAGCCGTCCATCTGAAGAGGCCTGACAGGCTGGGGATTTCGCTTCCAAACCCCCCCGCCTTCTCCTCAACTCGCTCCACTAGCTGCTACAGATGGGCATCTTCAGGCAGTAGGTAGGCGTGGAAAACCAGGGGTGACTTGCTGCTCTGATAGACCAGCACATCTGAATGGACTCTCATGGGAAACAGCAGAGATTTTAAATAGTTGCCCACCACTCCAAGAGGAGAGAAGGAGGGGTGGGCAAGTCTGGCATGGCGTCGGGTTAGCTCACACACCTCCACACACACTCCGCTGTCCCGCCCATGCAGGACCCTCACAGCATCACGCACAGACGCCTCACAACCCCCCAAACACAGGAAATGTGGCAGATGGATCTCCTCCAGCTCTCCTGACATGAGCCTGATGTCCATCAGAGGACCAGCTGGTCTGGACTGCATGTGGGCCAGCTCTTCAGCATTCAATTAACCACAAAGCTAAGATGGTAATGGTTAGAGTAACACTCCATAGCACATATATCTTTGTTATTGTGATGTTGCAGTTGGGCTAACGTTAGCTTGTTTACAATGCTAAGGCTACTTAAGTAAGTGTAGAGTACTTTAAATTGCTAAGTTAAGTTTGTGAAGTTGCTGAAAATATCTTTGTGAAGTGCCCAGGTAGTCGTATCGATTTTGTGTTTGTCCTGATATTTATGTGTGCCTGTGCTCTCACAGCTTAATGTTCTCATAAGAGGTTAACTGCTTATTTAGCACTTTTCACAACAGTTTTTTTTGTCATCAAACAAACTAAGGACTGAAAGATTTTTTACTAAATAGAGAGTGCTGTAGTTGACATAGGGGAGAAACACAGGTGAATAGAGAGTTGACATAGGGGAGAAACACAGGTAAATAGATAGTGCTGTAGTTGGCTCCTGACAGGAACTAAACCTCAGTCACTCCTGATGGGGAAGTAAGGTCTCGGGCTTGTCTAAGCTCTATGGTGTGGGCCTATTCTTTAGGCTCCATTCTCAGCCTTAAGTTCTATTGGGCAGGTTTCTGTTGCTCTGTGGTCCTCTGTTGGGTAACCTGAAGGTGTGTGTGTGTGTGTGTGTGTGTGTGTGTGTGTGTGTGTCTGGTTCTCTGTTGGGTTTGAAGGTGAATAAACGTCTAGACGATTAAGTGTGTGTACACATAATCAGGGCTCCTTCAAGTGCAACTAAAAATTTCACTCTGAAAGTCTTCCACTTAGAATTATAAAGGGAAAGACATAGAGTGCTGCTGGTCACAAGGGTGTATGGAAAAGGATAATTACTTTACAAATTGTAATTATATACAAATTACTTTAGTCATCCGCAAATCAGGATCAATCATGAGTCAACTTTGAGATTTGTCTCATGTTGATTTGTTTGTATGGCTCATGGTTGATGTGTGTATGTGTGTGTCTCCCATGTTTGATTGTGTGTGTGTGTGTGTCTGTCTTACGTGTATGTCTCATGGTTGATGTTTGTGTGTGTGTGTGTGTGTGTGTCTCATGGTTGATGTTTGTGTGTGTGTCTGTCTTATGTGTATGTCCCATGGTTGTGTGTGTGTGTGTGTGTTATCCTGCACGTGTCTAGTGCTGCTCTATGTCTGTTAAAGGCACTCTTTGTGTGTGTTATCAGACATGTTATCACACTCTCACATACACACACACACACAATGTGCCGTCAGGACCGAGGCTGTCTGCTCTGTCTACTCACAGGTTTCCAGCCTGAAAACAGAAAGATAAATATGAAGATTTGTCTGATTTAAAATAATATAAAACACAGGGGCTAGGCCAGTGTCCTACAGGGTTCAGATCACACCCGATCAGCTGGGCCCTGTATGTGTGTGTGTGTGTGTGTGAGAGAGTGAGTGAATGATGACACATCTCAACAACAGACGGGTCCTGTGTCCTACAGGGTTCAGATCACACCCAATCAGCTGGGCCCTGTGTGTGTGTGTGTGTGTGTGTGAGTGAATGATGACACATCTCAACAACAGACGGGTCCAGTGTCCTACAGGGTTCATCACTATAGACAGATCACACCCGATCCGCTGGGCCTGTCTGTGTGTGTGTGTGTGTGTGTGAGAGAGTGAGTGAATGATGACACATCTCAACAACAGACGGGTCTTGTGTCCTACAGGGTTCAGATCACACCCAATCAGCTGGGCCCTGTGTGTGTGTGTGTGTGTGTGAGAGAGAGAGAGTGAATGATGACATCTCAACAACAGACGGGTCCAGTGTCCTACAGGGTTCAGATCACACCCGATCAGCTGGGCCCTGTGTGTGTGTGGGTGTGTGTGTGTGTGTGTGTGTGTGTGTGTGTGAGTGAATGATGACACATCTCAACAACAGACGGGTCCAGTGTCCTACAGGGTTCAGATCACACCCAATCAGCTGGGCCCTGTGTGTGTGTGTGTGTGTGTGTGTGTGTGAGAGAGTGAGTGAATGATGACACATCTCAACAACAGACGGGTCCAGTGTCCTACAGGGTTCAGATCACACCCGATCAGCTGGGCCCTGTGTGTATGTGTGTGTGTGTGTGTGTGTGTGTGTGTGTGTGTGTGTGTGTGTGTGTGAGAGTGAGTGAATGATGACACATCTCAACAACAGACGGGTCCAGTGTCCTACAGGGTTCAGGGCCAGGACTCTGATTCTGTCTACAGACATCATGGGGATCGACTAAAACCATGACTACGGTCAAAAAGTATTTTTTGTTTAAGAAGGTTCCTAACTGACTGAAATAAGCCTGAAGTATTTAAGTGGCAGCCATGACGAGAGCTGTTCCAATTCTCTACATGCTGAGGAAAGGTTTCAGTGCTTCTGTTCTTTATCTTTACAACATATTGTTTTTCTTTTTTGACTCTCCGACCACAGCCTCTGTCTCTGTGCTTTCACACCAGGGGAGGAAGTGACTTCATAGGGAAAGGGCCCAGGTGTACCTCATGGCACAGGTGACTGGCGTTAGGCTGCATCTGGGTAGGGACAGGAACACAACAGGAAACAGCACAACAACAAGCCAACAGGGGGCACCAAATATCACACCTCAGATTAGCTCAAAGAAAATCAGGGGTTCATAAGAGTGTGTGTGTGTGTGTGTGTGTGTGTGTGAGAGTGTAAAGATGATCTGTGCCCCTTGTGTATGCCTGTAGTTATCCCCCTGTGTGTGTTTGGTTTAGTGTGTCAATATGACGCCAATTCCTATCTGTGTTTGATTTAGTGAGTCTGTGTTGTATGAAGCCCATTCCTATCTGTTTGATTTAGTGTGTCTGTAGTGATGACACCCGTTCCTATCTGTGTTTGATTCAGTGTGTCTGTAGTGATGAAGCCCATTCATATCTGTGTTTGATTGAGTCTGTCTGTAGTGATGAAGCCTATCCTATTAGGCACGGTACATGTGACCCAGTACAGGACCTTAGCTCTGAAGAGAGAGGCTGGAAAAGTGCCATGCCTGTGTTAGCAGAGAAGAAGTGTGTGGAAGCGCAGAGCAATCCGATGCACTCCAGGCCACAAGGTGGCAGCAGTTTGGTGAATGAATGTTAGAACACTTTATGAATTTATTCTTTTTTTTAATTACAGCATAGCAAAATATAACAAGAGGAGTTAATGTAGCGTAAACAAAAGCGATCAATGTAAAAGCGAGGTTCTAATTTTCCAATGTCAAATAAATATGTGCCCTGTAGGCTTAACAATAAGGTTGGACACATATATGAAAAAGTCACAAAATCATATATTTATATCAATGGATCTTCTAAAAAATCATTCATCTAGTGATCAACCATCTAGCAGTAAATGTTCAATCAGACCTGATTCATGTACCATACGAGAAGCAGGCGCAGTATTTGGCAGTGTGTCACCACAGAAAATCCAGGATCTCTGGGAAAGAGGAGCAGTATTTGGCAGTGTGTCACCACAGAAAATCCAGGATCTCTGGGAAAGAGGTACAGTATTTGGCAGTGTGTCACCACAGAAAATCCAGGACCTAGGATCCAGGAAGTATCCTTGATGACTGTCGTCATTGAATCCTGCCGAAGGAATTTTCTAGGATGCAGTGGGAATATCCTCTGGGTTCTTAAAGCACCCACAATCCTATGCACACGTACCAGAGCCTTTTTACAAAAAAGTGGTGCGGAATTTGAAGGTGGGAACTTTTCAATGATGCACACCTGCACACTCGCTAGACTGTTTTATTGTTTGTTCTCTGAATGCTAGGAAGGAGTCCTGCATAGCTTTTGAAGGACCCGCCCTTAGAAGCACTCAAAAGGACCCATTCTACCAAGGAAGCATCCATGATTTTGAGAAACACTCAGGATCTTGAGGAAAGAGGAGCAGTATTTGGCAGGATCTTTGAGATGAGAGTAGACCCTGGCAGGCTGGGTGTCCTGCTGCCGTCACGCTGTCCACAGATCCTCCACTAGGAGGCGCTGCTGTGCCTGAAGGATCCTGTAGAAGGCCAGTTTGACCTTAGCTGTCTGCAGGCTGTCATAAAGGACCCTCATTTTTCCCTGACTGGTGGGAGCAGCATCGATGTTAGAGTAGGTCTCCTGGCCGATGACTCCCTGGGAGAGGAGCTCGTCGGCTATGGGCATCACCTCTCTCACCCTGCTGATGAGCTCTGCCCTGTTCTCGTCCACAAAGCCAGCTGCCTCCTGGATGCCGACCTGTCCTGGGCTCCTGCTGGGCTGCCAGTAGTCGTTTCTACGGATCTTGGTTCTCCAGATGGGCTCTGTGTGCTGAGAGCTGATGACCTCCAGATCAAAGCCCTCCTCTGGCTGCTCCATGTAAACCTCACAGAAGTTAGCAGTGGAGAGCGGCCACAGGCTCATCATCTCGGGTAGGATCTCCGACCGACACGACGTCCTCACGTGGACACTGGCCTCCAGCTGGAGCGGGCCCACGGCGCCGGGTTTGCGGCTCCTCACCCCCTCGAGCTTCTCCTCCTGGTGGATGTCCCGGATATGAGCCGGGTCTTTGGGCACCAGGTAGGCGTGGAGAGTCAGGGGAGCGGGGCAGGTGCAGAAGAGCAGCAGCTCACAGTGGACTTTGGGGAAAAAAAGATCCCTCAGGTAATAGACCAGCCCTAACAGAGAGAAGGAGGGGTGGGCAAGCCTGGCATGGCGTCGGGTCAGCTCACACACCTCCATACACACTCCACTGTCCCGCCCATGCAGGACCCTCACTGCATCACGCACAGAAGCCTCACAACTCCCCAAACACAGGAAATGTGGCAGATGGATCTCCTCCAGCTCTCCGGACATGAGCCTGATGTCCATCAGAGGACCAGCTGGTCTGAACTGCATGTGGGCCAGCTCTTCAGCATAGACATGCCAGTCTGTGAAGCGGTACTGCAGGGTGACTGGACCGGCACACGACCAGCGCAGACCAGACTCTGAGCACTCATAGCTCCCTGCAGGAGAGCTCAGGCTGTAGATTGAGACACTCTTCTCTGTAGAGACTTCAGGCTCAACCAGGACCCAGTGGCTGGTGTCTGGAACTTCAACACAGGATTCACAGCTCCTCTGTGGGTCATTGGTGTGTTGATCCTCCCTTTAACACACACACACACACACACACACACACACACACACACACACACACACACACACACACACACACACACACACACACACACACACACAAATGAAGGGCACAAGAGGATGAGGTTTTTTTTTTTATTTCCAGGTTAGTGCCCCACATTTTCTTTTGACTTCAGAATGAGATGACGAAATCAATATCAAGATTTGCAATCCCTTGTAGAGCAGAACACAAAATCTAGTAAGAAAAATAAAACAAGGGGGAAACCACACATGACATCTTTGCCACAGTTAGAACATTCTTGCTCTTTTTTTAATTTCAACAATAGATAAACACACACACACACACACACAGAGACAGTCTTTGTTTTTTACTCCTGAACAATTAACAAAACTGACATCACTGGTTTCAAATGTGTTCATCAGGAGAGTAATGGCATCGTTTACCCTCTATTTCAACTCACTCACTCACACAGACACACTCGCTCTCACACACACACACACACATACAGACATATACACTCAAACTCACACACACACACACAGACGTATACACTCACACACACACACACACACATACATGTGCAGACAGAGGAGAGTAACCTCTTGCTCTCTCTGGGTTCCTCCGGAAGACTGTGTGGTATGTGTGTGTCTTTCAGGTCCTTAGTGATTAATTAACATCAGTAGTTAAAATCAGTAGTTAATTCATCACTGTGTGTGTGTGTGTGTGTGTGTGTGTGTGTGTGTGTGTGACGGCCCAGCTAACCCCACCCATGGGCAGATGTGCATATTGGTTTTGTCCCTTGTCTCTGCTCAGCTGCGCGTGATTGGCTGGAGGATAAAAGGGCTACGATTCCAACATGGCGGTCTTTCTCTCCTCCTCGCAGCTTTTGGCTTCCGTCGTGTTTGTTTCTCCTATACTGACCCACACCACATTTTGGTTATTCCTTTACACTGACTTACACCACACTTATCTAATCTTTAATGCTTTACTATTTCATTATTTCTAGTCAGTGTTAAACTTTATTATTAAACTTATTATTAGAGCTGTGAGAAATAACGCGTTAACACGTTATGATTAAATTACAGGATTAATGCAGTTTTTTTTTAACGCATTTAACTCATGCGCAGAATGAGCTTCCAATATACCCATAATTCCACCCAATCTGCACTAGTCGCAGTTTCTAATGCAGTCAGACGGCAGCTGCTATCCAAACAAACAAACAACATGGATAATTCTGATTAACCTGAGGACTTTCTTAATGGGAAGTTCGTGTTCCAAAAAAACAAAGATGGAACATTCACTAAAACCAAAGTGATATGTACACTCTGCGGGAAGACGTTATCGTTTCACCGTAGCAAATGCATTGGTCGGCGAGGGGAGTTCAAGTGGAATGCGCCAAACCACCCTCACTTAACAACGTAGGCCCCTGACTAAATCTGCCTGTGACAAGTTGACTAGCACTGTTGCCAAATCTTGCAAAAAGCTGTAGACCGATTAATATTGTTGAGGACGAGGGGTTCACCAAAGTTTTGCGAGCATCAAAGCACCACAAAGACGCACAATAATGACAAAAATCCAGGAGCTGTATGAAGCTGAAAAGGAAAAAAAAGGAAAATGACTTGGCTGCTACGAAACATGTGGCGCTGACAGGGGATCACTGGACCTCTGTGAGTAACGATAACTACCTGGGTGTAACTGCACATCTAATCACCAACGAATGGAAGTTAAAGTCGTTTACACTAACGTGCATGAAAACAGAAGAGCGCCACTTTGCAGAGGCATGTGCAGAATAGTTCCAAACTGTTGCATGCAATTGGGCAATTGAAGACAAAACGACCACTAGGGCCTTTAGAGGCATTCGATTGTGTCATGGTGTGGTTAAGGGTTGTTTGACAAAAGAGAAACATTTTCAACAGTCCTATAAAAACAATGGCTAAGAAGCACAAATAATTTCTGTTTGATTTAAAAAGAAAAGAAAAATGTTTTATTCAACCATACAATGGCTAAGAAGCCCGAATTCTGTTTAGGATAAAAATTATATTAATGTTCCATATGGAATAGCAAAGATAACTGCTAAATAACTGCTGAGATGCAGCACCATTGTTTTTTTATGAATAAAAAAAGAAAACATGTTAAATGTATATATCCGTCTTTTGTCATAAATCTTTTTGTTCTCACAAAAATATACCGAGGAAATTTGTAATATGTGATTAATCATGATCAATCCACAGAAACCTGTGATTAATTTGATTACAATTTTTAATCATTTCACAGCTCTAATTATTATTTATTAAATTCACTTATTATTATTGAAATCATGCGTGGTCTCCCATTTTATGTTGCGTACTTTGAACCGGTACGTATGTATGTGCTGTTGTCCACCAGACTCACTTGGGAGTGTCATCAGAGAGCAGCTGTGCTCCTGGATCCTGTTGGGTTTTGTCTTTGAGGTGCAGTTCTGCATCATCTGAGGAGTGGGAGCTGCTTGCAGAGGATGCTGATGGACTCTCCTTTATGAAGATACCGCCATCCATTCTAGAAGACAATTATTAATGTGTCCACACTCATGTTAGTTTCTCCGGTTCGTAGTGGGGATTCTTCAGTACATCTCAGAGATGCTGAACACACATACACACACACACACATTAGTTCACCCCTTACTAATACAGACATGCAGACACCGTAACTCACTCATTACACTATATGACACACACCAAAATATACGAACACACCACACTTGATCTATCACAGGGTTATCCACACATACCAGACTTCACTCTACCGGAGTACACCGCATACACAAACACACAAGCAGTGTGCCACACAGAGACACAAGTCTGTTGTTGTGTGTTAACACTCACACTAGTTTCTCCAGGTTGCAGTGGGGATTCTTGAGGAGGTCTGAGAGATGCTGAACTCCTCCTATTTGTTCTCCTTTTTCTTCTACTGCTCTTCTCCTCTTTCTTCTACCTCTCTTTATTCTTCTTTTCCTTCTACTTCTTCTACTTCTCTTTCCTCTCTTCCTTCTTCTGCCTCTTTCCTCTTCTCCTTCTTCCTCTCCTTGCTCTGTTTCCCTCCAGAGATGCTGAACCCCTGCATCATGAAGCTCATTGTCTCTCAGGTCCAGCTCCTTTAAACTGCAGGAGGTTGATCTGACAGCTGATGCTAAATCAGCACAGCTGTTCTCTGTGATGAAACAACGCCTCAGCCTGGGAGAAACATAATGACACATCTGATTATTACACTCACACACCTCTACCTATACAACACAGTCTCTGTGCAGTCTCCTTACTAATACAAACACACACATTGTGATATTTATCTAATATTAAGTGTTTTTAACGTGTCATGAGTGCTGAGAAAAGAGTCAGCTATAAGCTCTTAGGCATGTTCTATATGAAGGCTGGAGATAATATAATCTGGTCATATGATATTAGTACCATATAACACTGGACAAAATAGTAATGGGATAAGTAGCGATCACAAAGGCCTACATATTAGGATGCTGTCACTTTAAATAGGTACGTTCCTGGGTTTTTGTCATGGAACGAACAGACTTCGAGATCGGAATAGTGGTAACAGAGTTTATTGCAGACAGAGACAGGCAGGAACACACAGGACAGACAACAGGTTGCAGACACAGAGATGCTGATACGGACACGGAGGGGCTGAGGGGTTAATCCTCGAGAACACAGTCACAACCCTCGGAGCACTGCTGGGAACTGAGGGAACTCGCAATCTAATCGCAGAACTAAACTAAGCAGAGGCAACCTCTGAGCGAACTAACTATAACAGAAAATCCGTTGCGGCAAACAAAACACGAGTCACACTCGGCAAGGTACTAACTAAACAAGAACTAAGATGAAATGCTAAACGGGAACTAAGGAAATAAACAAAACTGATACAAACTAAGACGGGAGAGTACGTAATCCTCATGAAAGTCAGGTCGCGGGAAATCCAAGGTTGTGCATCTGTTGAAGTGCGATACCAGACACCGCGTGAAGGGAGAGTGAGGTATATGTAGGGGCTGTGACAGGTGATTAGGAACCAGGTGAGGGTAAACACAGTGCAGGTGAGTGAGGATACAGGTGTGAGTGATTAGAAACTGTGGCATCACGAGGGGACGTGTGGTAGAGGGGCGTTATGTTCCTCTCCCGGAATGGCTACCACGCCACAAGATGGCTGCCGGGAAAACTACATCTCCCAGAATGCTCAGACAGGTGCAAATGCCTCAGCCCTCTGATTGAAGCGGGAGCTCAGGTGTGGGAGAGGGAGAGAACAAAGGAGCTGATACACACACCAAGCGAGGGGCACCGTACGTGGCAGAAACTGAGTTCGGTGTAGGATGAACTTTAAGTTTGCAACCACAGTTGATTGGACTTATGTTAGGAGCAACTTTATGAAGCCTATGTTTTGCCTTTGAAGTACTTTATTATTTTGCTTCCTGAAACACTTTTTGTTGGTTAATAAACCGGATCCTTCGTTGGAAAGCACTTTTGCCTGCTCTGTCGTGTTGTTTACGCACTGCCCTACACCTCGCTCAGTGGTAAAACCTCTCATGATACCACAAAACCAGGTGAATGCAAACGTGCTGCAGGTGTATGTGCTTGGGTGATTTGGGATCTGAATGCAACTGATGAGCGTGCAGCTGGGAGAGTTAGTGAGCTGAAGGGGGCATGGCCGGAGCGGAGCTCCGCAGGAACCTGACAGTTTTCCGGAAACAGGTGCATGCATAAAAGGGGGAGGTTTTCTTTTCTCATGGGGATGGTGTGTTGAATTCCTGGGATTTGATAATGTCTCCCTTAGATGGTTCAAAAACTATTTCACGGATAGAACACAATGTATAGATGTTGCAGGCCTAACATCTGAGGCCCTAGTAATTCATTTTGGTGTCTCCCAGGGCTCAATTTTTTGGCCCGGTATTGTTCTCACTTTACATTAATAATATCTGTGACCCTCTAGAACATTGCAAAGCCCATTTTTATGCCGATGGTACAATTTTGTATGCCTCAGCTCCCTCTATAGATCAAGCAGTTTAAAACCTTCAACATGCTTTTGATTGTGTACAGGAATCCCTAAAGTCCCTCAAATTGATGCTGAATGAGTCTAAGACTAAATTCATGATTTTCTCCAATGGTAGAAATAATGTCCCCTCCACCCATAGGATATGCACCCGTTCTGGGACTAATATTGAGCAAGTTCCTTGCTATAAATACCTAGGTATCTGGCTAGATGATAGGCTGTCATTTAAATCACATGTTCTTGACCTAGCAAAGGTTAGATCTGTTATGTAGGACAAGGTGTTAATATCCCTTTTCTGCATACTCAAGACTCTGTGGGTTGGTCGAATGATTGATGGCATCTTATGGGTTATCAAGTGGGCACCCTCCTTCTTCGATGTTTCGCTGATTGACCCACGACACCTCCAGAGGGTTCAGCAGTGAGATCCGGCATCCCAGGCTCACTCCCTAGATGCCATCACTCATCCGACAGCCCAGGTGGAGTCCTTCCTCTTTATCCACAGCCACTGACTTCCCTTTTCAGCAGCCCTGGAAAGGTCTTTGACTGCCTGCCTGTGGGCCTCCCACTCCCATCTCTCGGAGAAGCCTGGATGTTGAGGTGGCTACAAATCCTCTGCAGCCTACTTCAACTTGGCAGACCTTAGCTTTCCAGCCTCGTTGTTGTGCATCTGCTGCAAGCTCCGCATACCTTAGCCTCTTGCGCTCGTAGGCCTCCTCCACCGCACTCTCCCAGGGCACCATGAGCTTGACGATATACACCTGATTGAGTGAGGCCGACCAAAGCACAAGGTCTGGTCGTAGATTTGTTGTTGCTATTTCTGATGCAAAGCGGAGCTGCTGGCCTAGGTCTGCCAGCATCTTCCAGTCCTGTGCCCCACCTAGCTGTCCAGTTTCTGGTCTTGAGGTGGTGAGAGTGGCTTGGCCCCTGCCCTCCCGGACAAATGTTGTTGCCGGCCTACGAGATGGTGGAGGAAGGGCATTGATGCTCATCTGTCGACTCTCCAGCACTGCCGCAAGACACTGTAGCACCTGGTTGTGCCGCCAGGTGTACCGGCCTTGAGTGAGGCTGGTCTTGCAGCCCACCAGGATGTGCTTTAGTGTAGCTCGAGTCGGGCAGAGGGAGCATGTGGGGTCTTCTTCGTACCACTGGCTAAGATTATTGGGAGACGGCAGTACATCATAAGCGGCCCTGATGGTGAAGCTAGTCTTGAATGCCTCCATCTCCCACAGCTCCTGCCAGGAGATCTTCCTCTTCTCCACTCCCTCCCAAGTCATCCACTGCCCCTGCCTTGCCTGTGAAACAGCTTTTGCACACCTTGCTGCAAATTTGCTTAAAATTAAACTTGGCTCTCTTTATAGAATTATATCTTGTTTTACTTTTGAAAACCGAATGGAAATAGTGCAATCAACAATTTTGTCAGTTCTTGACTATGGTGACATTGTTTACATGTATGCTGCACCCTCTACCTTAAAACTACTGGACTCTGTATTCCATAGTGCTATTCGCTTTGTCACAGGAGACTCTTTCAGGACCCACCATTGTAATTTATACAAGAATGTTGGTTGGTTCCCTCTAGCAGACAGGAGAGAAAAACATTGGGCCTCATTCTCGAACGCAGTTAAGAAGAATTTAAGAGGAATTTAAGAGGAATTGGATTTAGGACAACATTTGGCATTCATGAAAGTTTTCTCATCTGGGAATTGCTCTGAACTTCAGAAGACTTTCCGAACTAGAAATAGCAGTCGTAACTCGGCCAGAGTTTTCTCAAATGCGATTCCTTAAAAAAACAAAAGATGGCCCCGTGGACTCTACTCCTCGCTTTGGACAAAAGTGTCTGCTAAATGACTAAATGTAATGTACACGAACACTGCAAATGTAAGTGAATAAATAAATAAGCACTAAACTCAATCACGTTGATATAGCTATAGTGGAATAGAATGGACACATCTACATCCTGCAACAGTCCATCTCTGCACCGTTCAAGTCATAGACATATATAGTTGAAGTTAGATCTGCGTTTACTCGACGGTGATGCTTTCCGCTTTGACATGACTCGTTTACGAGTTGCTTTCGTGTAGATTCGGTCGATTCCGACTGCACACGTCACTACGGTTGCGTGCCCTTATAAGGAGCTGGCAGGGCGTGTATGTATGCAAATTCAGGAGCACGAGAACGCGCTTTCAATTTAAGAAAACTCTTCCGGGGGAGCACAGCCCAGAAAACTTCTGCTGCGTAGGACCACATTTTCAAGCGTGCATGAATTTGGCGGATGTCTTTTGCTTACGTTGTTTTTCCGAAGCCCGTAAGAAACATTTCAGAAGAAACTTCAGAAAATGTTCGAGAATGAGGGCCATTGTCTTTTATTTGTTTATAAAGCCTTAGTGGGAAAACTGCCTAATACCTGTCACTTTTAAAATCCATCTGTCATAACACACGGTCACAGAGCCTCATCTCCCTTAAAATCCCCCTTGCCAAAACTAATATAGATAAAATAGCTTTTAAGTTCTTTGCTTCCCATAAATGGAACACTGTTGAAGAGGACTTGAAACTGTCAACCAATGTCTGTCAACCAATTTAGGAGCCTTTTAGATGCTAAGGATGTGCCTCAGTGCTGTTGTTTTAAATGATCCTCTGATTTTATTATATATATTTTTTTTTCTTTGTTATTTTTTTATACTTAATTTCTGAGTTGTGTAATGTGTTTGTTTTATTTATTTTTTCGGTTTGGTTTTGTTATGGTTTGTTTATTTATTGTTCATCTGTATTATATACCCTCAATAAGGGCATTGCTGCAAAAGAGACCTGTGCTCAGTCAATTCTTCCTGAATAAATACTGTAATGATGATGATGATGATGATTATGATGATTATGATGATGAATGGAGAAGTGGCGGCAAGCAAAGGTTTGAAATAAAATACAACGTAGACAGCCAAACGCCTGTTTTGACAGGAATACGGAGGATTCCATTCAGCTCGGTAGGGGTGAGAAGAGCGGTATTTCTTTCTGTTTACGTCGCAATGCATTTATATTTTTGTTTCTGAAGAGGATTGGTTTTTCTTGTTGGATTACGTCTACACACACGGGATCTTTCTTGATTATTATCGAGGAAGCAGGCCGACACTGCGGCCTGTCAGAACACCGGGTCGTGCTGGGACTTTAAATATTTGTTTCCAAGGACTTTACGTTAAGGAACACTGATCATTTTTTGTTACGTTATTAACCTCACTTGTTTCTGTATACATGTTTCTATTATGTTTACTCTGCCTAAGGGAGCTAATACAGATCTCCTGACTTTAAGATAACAGCGAAATGTAACAAGTTCTGCTTTGGGACAAAATAGAATTTGTTATAACAAATAACAGGGTGACCCAAACACACACACACCACACTTGCCCAATCTCAGGATTCTCCAAAGACACACACCAAACTCCACTCCACAGAGGACACCACATACAAACACACAAGAAATATGCCACAGATACATCGTGGTTCACCCATCCCCGTAGTTCACCCCCCCCCCCCCCCCCCCCCCCCCCACTCACTTTAGTGTCTCCAGTTTGCAGTGGGGATACTTGAGGAGGTCTGTAAGATGCTGAACTCCTGCATCATAAAGACCATTGACACTCAGGTTCAGCACCTTCAAACTGCAGGAGGTTGATCTGGCAGCTGATGCTATAGCAGCACAGCTGTTCGTTTTGAGGGAACAATCCTCCAGCCTGGGAGAAACATAATGACACATCTGATTATTACATTCACACACCTCTACATATACAACTCGCACACACACACAATACTTCCTCATCACAGTGAATCACACCAACAGACACACACACACACACACACACACACACACACCATACTTCACTCATCACAGGGAATCACACCAACACAGAAACACACACACACCCCAAGCAGTAGAGGCAACACACGTGTGTAGTCTGCTTACTAATACAAACACATAACATACCTGAGTCAGTACACTGTATCACACACACCAACAAACCCCCACTGATAGGGTGACCCAAACACACACACACAAACACACATACAGTACCTCACTCATTACCCTGGATCACACACACAGACTGCATCAAACACACCAACACAAATTAATTGATGGGTGGCCAAATCTCAAAAATCAACACACTGTACCTCACTCAGTACACACTGTTACGACCCTGGCGGATCTAGGCCCCGCCCCATGATAGTTGCATGCCTGTTCTGTCTCTGTCTCCTCAGCAGGTAATGGGGAGAAGGTGTACAACAGGTGTACCCCATGATTGGATGGCTACAAAAGCCCTGATTAGATGGCAGTCGGGAGAGCGTTGGATTGGAGTTTTGGATTGGTCGTACTTGTTGGATTTTGGATTGTCGTCGTCGTCGTTTGTTTTATATTACCATTTAACTGACTTACCATTACATCTTTTGTTTCTCTCCACAACACTGACATTCACCCCACGTTTTCCTATAATTAATAGATAACTATATACTTGTAACCCTTAATAAATAACGTATTATTATTATATCATAAATTCTGCGTGGCCTCCCCTTTATGTTTCGTGCCCGTGAGCTGGGTTCGTCACAACACACACTCATTGCAGGGTGCCCCAAACACACACACCATACCTCAGTCATTAGACTTTATAACACACATACACAACAAATACACACACGCACATTCATTGCAGGGTGATCCAAACAAATACACACACACACTTTATTATCACAGGGTTCTCCACACATACCAGACTTCACTCCACAGAGGACACTGCATAATAATCAGAGATAGGCAAAAATACATCAAAATGTATTTTGATACAAAATACAAAATACCCCTCAAATAAATGTATTGAAATAAAATAAAAAATACTGGTGCCAGAAAATGTAACAAAATACAATACATGTATTTTGTATTTAAAATATAGGAAATACTTTTTCTGGATTTTCCGTTGTCTCACAGTTTGGTATAGCAGAGCATTCAGGTTTGGGCTATATAATGTACACAAAGCTCTGGTGAACCCCACAAAAAGGAAGAACACTCACAGAATGTCAGTGTAGCTAAGCAAAGCTATTAAAAGACAAGTTGTTTTTAGGCAGCAGCTGTGTGACTCATGTTTTCACAAAACAGGGCTCTCAATGCAATCTCTATGGCTTCCGGGAGGGCTCGCCCCACCGTGCTTTCGTCATACGTAATTGCTTTGATCAAGTCACAGGCCGTGTCTATTACAGCGCACTTGCACACTTTAAACACTGACTTTCAGTGCTTAGGGCATTCACACTGACAGTGTCAAACGGTCAAAAAATGCAGTGTGAAACGATGGACACTACTCGCCATCTTGGCTACGTAGCGGAGGAGGAGGAGCCCTTTCGGCAGCTTTTCAGTTTGGAATGTTGGCTGACTGACACTTCGCAAATCACTTCAACCATTATTGCTGGTTACAATAACTCTGTTATCTGATAGTACAGTGTCTATTTCTCTGTAACTTTTGAAAAATCTAAGTGAGAAAACCCCAAAAGATGGCTGCCAGCGGAGTTTGGTCAGCCATCTTTGTTTAAAATTTCCAGTTGGCCGGAGGAAGCTGGAGCACAGATTTATGGGTAAAAGGCTCGCACATTTGTACCCGTCAGTGTTTCATTTGAGACAACACTAATCAGCGACAGAACGCACTACAGATGTAAGTACTTAGTATTGCAGTGTACTTCGTAAAGTGCGCGGTAATAGCCATGGCCACATTCTGTCAAGATGGCTACCGTTCAGTGCAACAACTCGATTCGCTCTTTGAAAGAACCTCCTTTAAGTCGGTGTACTAATGAAGATAAATTGACAAGGATCACAACAGCTATCTAAGTTTTCGAACACAGCCCTGTTTTGTGAAAAATGGATTTAACATGAGAGTCAATGAGAGCGATGTGGGGCAATTTCCATTTCGCCCCAAAAAGGGGGGGGGGGGGCATTTGAAGCCCCACTTTTGCCTGACTGTTGCCTGATTCGTCAATGAGATTCAGAGGCAGAACAGACAGTCTAGTGGTAGAACCCGACAGAAAAAAAATCTCCTTCTGCTTAAACACTGGAGAAAGTATTTTGAGTATTTTAAATACAAAACTACTCCACTCTAAATTATTTTGTTACAAATTACGTTAGATTTTTTATCGGCCCTATCAAATACAAATTACAAAATACTCAAAGTCATTGAAATACGTATTTCAAATACAAGTAATTGAAATACTGCCCATCCCTGATAATAATAATAATAAAAAACTTTATATGTATAGCACCTTTCATACAAAACAATGCAGCTCAAAGTGCTTAACAGCAAAGAAATGACGTGGAGAGAATATAAATGCACAGTGATCTGCATACAAATAGACATAGAATAAGTAGTGATGTTACAAATGAACCCGAGGCTTCGGAGCTTGTGTCGCGAAAGTTAAGCATCGTTGTATCGTTTTGCCGAAAGGCGTCACTGGTGACGTCCGAAGCCTCATTTGAATCAAGTGCTTCACCAAGTGGTTCGTTGGTTCACTTCTGGCGGGAAGCTTTGAGTCCCATCTCGTATTCGTGGTTGTTGTCAGTGGTTGGAGATGTAGCGATAGTTGGAGATTTAGCGATAGCTGGAGATGTAGCGATAGTTGGAGATTTAGTGATAGTTGGAGATTTAGCGGTAGTTGGAGATTTAGATTGTTTGCTGTTGTTAGTAGTATAGATTATTTGAGATAGAGTTATGGAGCCAGTTAGGAAGAGAAAGTTGCACAAAGCACTTTCGCCCCCTTTTCACTGCCCTGCACTTTCACTTTAACTACCCTCTGTTCCAACAGCAAACAGAAGAGAGTAAAGATAATTAGCAGGCGTTTTTATCCAAAGCATCGGATTAAAATTAGCTTTTGCCGAGAATCGAACCTCACTTGACCCGCACATGAGGAGACGTCGCTAACCGTTATGCCACCATAGAACTCTTAAACTGTATGTCAAACAATTATTAGAAGAAAGAATAGAAAAAGAAAGCCTTTACTGTCATTGTATTTTCATACAACGAAATTTGAATTAAATCGAGGTACGTTTTTTTCACCATACGTTTGTGTGCATGTTATTGCGCACCACAACAAATTGAACAAATTCACTGTCCCGAGAAAATCTTTCCTACACCGTATTTTTACTGACCAGCAGGTGTCACTAGAGAGCGAACGAAGCTTCGAGTAGTGAAACTTTTTTCAACGCGTTTGGCTGGAAAGCTTCGAAGGTTACTGAAGCTTCATTTCGCCATCACTAAGAATAAGTGTAAAACATCAACATACAAACTGGGATAAAGTACATAAACATAAGTAAATAACATAAAGATAAAGATAAAGACAAAGACAGGGATGGAGTGCATAAGACGCAACATAAGGGCCACAGGTTTGGGCAAGTGAGGGTGCAGTCACACAAAAGCCAGGACATGAAAGTGACAAGAAAGTATTTATTTACAAAAAGCAACACAGGGATCAACAAGGACTGTCAGTGGCACCAAAGAAAAGAACATAAATAAACCCACCTCCCATTGACAGGTGCTTAGCACCCAAAAGTACAGTGGGTGGTGCTCACTCTAACCTGGGGTATTAACAACAAGTAAACCTACGTGTGTGTAATATGTAAACCCAGGAGTATCTTACCTATCCTCATTGACCCTGTGCGCTCAACAAAAATAATTAACATAGACAAAGACAGAACAAAAGTAGGCTGCTACCAACTAAAGTAATAGAGTTTAACAAATGTGTTATAACTAGTGCTGTCAGTTTAACGCGTTATTAACGGCGTTAACGCAAACCCATTTTAACGCCGTCATTTTTGTATAGCGAGATTAACGGCATTTTTTTTTTTTTTTAGATTAAGGTTCTTTTTGGCCTCGCAAACTGTGTAGTAGGCCAACGTTACGGTTTGAGTGAATGGTGAGCGCGATACGGCGAAATGGATCATAAAAAGCTTCTGAATGGAAAGTTTACTTTTAAAAGTTGTGTTGTGCAAAAGAAGCAAGCTTCACTGTTGTCTGAAAATGTCAACAGGCAGCTGGCTGAAAGCAAAGAAGTAGTAGGCTTACCTTTTATTGGTAACATAACTGTTACGGTTCATTGTTTCTGAAATAAGATGCCTGACTGCTATGTTCCCAGCAAACTTGAAAAAAATAAATATTAAGCCATGGTTTAACTGCACTATAGGCTGAGTCCTTGTTTACCTGAAATGTGCACTTTATAATTTTATTTTGTACCGCCCTGTTTGGTAATGTTGGTTTTCAATAAAATAAAACATTTGCATAAAGCAAGCCAATCCACTTTTCCATGTTGATAAGGGCATTAAAATAAAAATAAAATGATGGAAAAAAATAAATAAATGAAGGGACATTTAGAATAGATAAACATGTGCGATTAATCACGATTCATTTTAAGTTAACTATGACATAAATGCAATTAATCGCGATTAAATATTGTAATAGTTTGACAGCACTAGTTATAACTAAAGACAAATCAATAAACTAGCAAAAAACCAAGCAATACCAAACACTACCAAACACAAGCAATCAGAGCTCAACCAGAGCTCTGCCACAGCTCAACCCAAAAGCAACAGCAACTTGCTAACAAACACAGGACTATTTAAAGGGGAATGGTTGATGGGAGATCTGGAACAGGGGTGGTGATTTGATGATTGGAACCAGGTGAAGTAGGATAATGAAAACAGGAGGGGGAGACAGAACAACAACACAAACCAACAACACAAAACAGAACACAATACATGTAGGCCTATAACATGTATACATACAAGACATACAGAACACTGTACGTAACACTCCCCCCCATAAAGAGTCAGCCCATGGCATACCTCAAACCATCCCGTGAACCCCAAAATCAATAATCGCCCCCAGTAACCACTGACCCACAATAGTTACACACGAGAAAGAGCGTCGGCAAATACATTTTCGGTGCCTTTTTTTTCAACAGTGGCTCTCTTCCATAAAGCTTTGATTGGTGAAGAACCCGGGCAAAAGTTGTTGTATGCATAGTCTCTCCCATCTCAGCTGCTGAAGCTTGTAACTCCTTCAGAGTAGTCATAGGTGTCTTGGTGGCCTCTCTCATTAGTCTCCTTCTTGCACGGTCACTCAGTTTGTGAGGACGGCCTGCTCTAGGCAGATTTACACATGTGCCATATTCCTTCCATTTCTTGATGATGGATTTAACAGAATTCCAGGGGATGTTTAGTGCCTCCCCTGACATACTTTTCAATAACCTTTTCTCTGAGTTGCTCGGAGTGTTCTTTAGTCTTCATGGTGTAACGGTAGCCAGGAATACTGATTACTGAATACTGACCAGTGAATGGACCTTCCAGACACAGGTGTCGCTATACTACAATCACTTGAGACACATTCACTGCACACTGATCCCCATTTCACTAATTGTAAGACTTCTAGCACCAATTGGCTGGACCTCTGTTGACATAGGTCAGTCACTTTAAAGGGGGTGAATACTGCAATCACTTATTTTACATTATATATTTTTATTTAATTGACATTACTGTGTAGAAATCTGTTTTCACTTTGAAATTGAAGAGGGCTTTTTTGTGATTTTTTTTGTCAAAAAAGCCAACTTATATTGACCATGGTTGATGTATAAAAGCAATAAAAGGGAAAAACTTCCAAGGGGGTGAATACTTATGCAAGGCACTGTACAGTGGCGTGCCATCTGCATAACTATGGAAACATACATAGTGTTCTCTAATGATGTCCCCAAGTGGCAGCATGTATAGTGAGAATAATAATGGACCAAGGCAGCACCCTTGTGCAACCCCAAAGCAGATGTCATGTTTCTTAGACACATGATCTCCAACCCTGACGTAAAACGTTCTCCCTTTGCTGTATGTTCTAAACCAGTTTAACACAGAGTCAGAAAGTCTGACTAACTTTTCAAGATGATTGATTAGGATGTCATGGTCAATCGTATCAAATGCTGCGCTTAGGTCTAAGAGGACAAGGATTGAGATCTTATTTGTATCCAAATTTAGTCTGAGGTCGCTGATTACTTTAGTAAGAGCTGTTTCAGTGCTGTGGCATGTTCTAAAGCCAGATTGATATTCCTCTAGGACAGCGGTTCCCAAGCACAAGAATGCCACGGCCCAATTTGAAATCTGAAAATCTTCTGCGACCCACCCAAACCTTTAAATCACAACTCTGATCAACACATAAACTAGGGATGATTCAATTACTTTAAGAATTTAACCGATTAAAAATGTATTAACCGACAATGTATGTTTTGTGTACCATTTTCTCCGGAGCTCACATATATTAACTTTTATACTACAAGAGGGCGCCCCATTTGACATTGTTTTGTTTGGTGGTGCCTTTTGTTGAATAAGGACAGGTGGACAAGAGCAGCCATTACGAGCGAGAGCCTTATTGTTTTATTAATCTGTTTGTTTAAATTGTTTGTGCTATACTAATTAATGTTTCACATAACTAATGTGCCGCTAGAATTGTTCAAATAATACTTAAGCTGAGAAAAAGACGTGCGTTTTGTATCTTATTAATTATCAATCGATTATTGATTGTTAGCGTGCTCAGTTATGGAAAACGTAATTGGTTTGAAGTAAAATACACGAAATTTGCAACCCTAATGATACGACAAGTTCTACCTCATATAAACAGAACAATTCAATGTGAACGTGGGCCTACAGCAATGCAGTGCAAATTAATAATCCATCCACATAACAATTTGTAAAGAAACAAACGTAAGAAATGAAGTGCCAATAGTGAATTGCGTCACCTACAACGACCTAATGAGAAGGGTGATGTTGCTGCATAGCAGCTGTCAAAGTCTTGATGAATGGACGTCAGCTTTAGGCGGAGATCAGGCACAATAATGAGTTCATTCCTGTACTTTGTCTTTAAGGCCACAAGTGCTGAAAATCCATTTTCACCCAGATAAGTGGTAGCAAAAGGGATCAGAAACATTGATGCCTTGTTATACAGATCAGTATATAAGAGTAAACATGCATCCAGAAATGTGCCAAGTGTGTGAAGAGCAGTTTCAAAGCAGTATCACAAGATAACTCCACAAGGCTGTCCTGCTCCCTGGAACTGAGACCTGCGATGGAATCCTCATTATGGGGGGCTGAGCACAGGGAAGTATTGCAGAGTTTGCTCTCTGATGGCAACTGCCACGGAGGTCGGGATCTGCCTCTCCTCTTTATTGAGAAATTCACACAGATTGTAAAAGGACTCGTAGTTGTTCTGAACTACTCTTCTGTCCCACAGCTCGAGCTTCCTTATTGTGGCTTCTATCTTACTGTGGACATGAAACATGGTCACTGCTTTTCCTTGGAGGGATAGATTGAGTTCATTTAAGTACCCGAAAATGTCGGCCAAATACGCCAACTTACAAAGCCACTTGAAGTCACAGAATTGATCTGACAGCTCAAACCAGGAGTCCACAAAAAAGGTCCTGACTTCGTCACGCAGTTCAAAAAGTCGGGTGAGCACCTTACCACGTGAAAGCCACCGGACTTCAGTGTGCAGGAGAAGCTGCCGGTGGTCGCTTCCCATCTCCGCGCATTATATGACAAACAGGCGTGATTGCAGTGGACGACTTGTGATTGAAATGTACTGTTCTCACTGCTTCAAAAACCGCCTTTAATTCCGCAGGCATCGTCTTTGTTGCCAGTGCCTCTCTGTGGATACTGCAGTGGACAGCTGTAACTAGTGGAGCCACGTCTTTGACCCTTTTCACAACTCCAGTGAGTCTCCCCACCATGGCCCGAGCTCCCTCAGTGCTTAATCCCACACATTTTGTCCAGTCTATTTCATTGGAAACCATGAATCCATTCAGAGTTTCAAAAATGGTTTCCGCTGTAGTATGTGAGGGTAAAGGTTTGCAAAACAGAACATCTTCATGTATTTCTCCATCATGTTCATATCTGACAAAAGCAAATAAATTTGCCAAGCTTGAAATGTCTGTTGACTCATCAATCTGGAGCGCATAGAAATGGCTCGCTCGTATTCTGCTCACTAGCTGCTTCAACACATCTTCAGCCATATCATCAATACGGCGCTTTACTGTGTTATCAGACAAAGAAATCAAATTAAGTTGTTTAGATGCTTTCTCACCAATCATGACTCCAATCATCTCTTAGGCAGCAGGTACAATCAAATCCTGCCCAATGGTGTGTGGCTTCCCGGTTTTTGCTATCAGCTTTGCTACTCGGTAGGACACCTCAACTGCCTTTGCGTTTTCACTCCCAGTGACACACGTGGATTCAATTGCTTTCCTACGGCTCAGATACTCTCTCAGCTTGTTTTCAAAAAATTCTTGAAGCTTGGATGAATATTGTCCATGTTTAGTTTCTAGATGGCGGCGCAGCTTGCATGGTTTCAGTGCCTCGTTTGCTACCACCTCCGAGCACACAGACGGGCAATGGATTGTCTTCACACTTGTAAATCCCAGCAATAGGTACTCAGTTGAGTACTTCCTACGAGTCCTTCTTTTTGTTTTCAGGAATTCCTTTTCCTTTTCTGAGGACTCGCTTCTCCAGCTTTCCTTTTGCCACCTAATAGCCACCGCTTCATTTTACGATTTTCCCCACCAATGATAAGGTAGCCTATTCCGTCAATTAAGATTTCCCGCCATTGACGAGATTCAATACATGTCACAGATCAAACATAGGTCAGATAAATGAAGAATAACACGTAATTTAAATCATAAATATTTTATAGTAATTTTAAAACTTTTCAAACTTTTCAAAATTGAAAATTAAAAACGTTTTATTTATTTAGTGTAAACCTGCAGTACCTTCACAACCCACCAATGGGCCGCGGCCCACACTTTGGTAATCGCTGCCCTAGGATATAGTTTTCTTTAGTTTGTATTTTACTAATGGATTGAAGATTTTATAGCTGGTCAGTGCATTACCATCTAGGTTGGGTTTCTTTAGTAAGGGTTTTACAACAGCTATTTTGAAGAGATGTATTTATAATCTTTAGGACATGACTTGAAACACTGTTGAGCAACCGCTTAAAAAATGTGATGTGATCAATGTGATGCAGGTGAAATTTCCCATGTTTGCATCTTTTTTACAGTGTTTTCTGAGGCCATCTGTGTTTACATCAGAAGTAATACTGGTTCTAATTGAAGTTATCTTGTTATTGAAGAACAGTGCGAGTTCTTCACATTTTGATAGGTAATCATAGCCTCTTTTTATATATCCATTTCATTTCAGCTGCCCAACAGATTCTCTTAATCGCATTTACACTGTTATTATTTAACCAAGGGGAGATTCTATCAGTTGTCTCTTTTTTTACACAAACGCACACAAACAAAAAGTATGCCACACACACACACACGCACACTAATCCAGTAAAGGCAACACACATGTAAAGTCCCCTTAATAATACAAACACACACCCCTCATTCCTCACTCATTACACTGTATCACACACACTCATTGCACAATGAACCAAACACATACCGTAACTCAGTCATTAGACTGCATCACCCACACCAACACACACACTGCAGGGTGACCCAAACAAACACAGCCGATCATAGGATTCTCCAAACACACACACCAAACCTCACTTCACAAAGGACACTACATACATACACACAAACACACAAAAAATATACCACACACACAACTTAGTTCACCCATCCCCATGTATCCCTGCCCCCCCCCCACACACACACACACACACATTACAGGATGCCCCGCCCCCCTACACACAGGTCTGTTGTGTGTTAACACTCACTCTAGTGTCTCCAGTTTGCAGTGGGGATTCTTGAGGAGGTCTGAGAGATGCTGAACTCCTGCATCACGAAGATAATTGTGACTCAGCTTCAACTCCTTCAAACTGCAGGAGGAGGATCTGGCAGCTGATGCTATAGCAGCACAGCTCTTCTCTGTGAGGGAACAATAACTCAACCTGGAAGAAACATAATGACAAATCTGATTATTACACTCACACACCTCTACCTATACAACATACACACCATACTTCAATCATCACAGTGAATCACACCATCACAGACAGACTCACACAGACACCAACCAGTACAGGCAACAAATGTGTGCAATCCCTTTACTAATACAAACACACACATAACATACCTGAGTCAGTACACTGTATCACACACACCAACAACAAACCCCCACTGCAGGGTGATCCAAACACACACACACACACACACACGTATACCAACACACAGACAGTACCTCACTCATTACCCTGGATCTCTCTCTCACACACACACACGCTCACTGCACTGTTACCAAAATACACACATACTGTACCTCAGAAATGACACTGCATCAAACACACCAACACACATTCACTTCAGGGTGACCAAAGCACACACACCCCCAAAATGACTGGTAGTGATGACTGATCCTTCTCATTGAAACTGCTGGTTGCTGAATCACACAGATGTGGCGATGTTAGGCTAGCAGGTTTGCACTGTGTGGGAAGTTAGCCTACTAGCTAACTAACAATGACCTGGGCTTCTTGATAGCTATTTACTCTCTGGGTAGTGAAGAAACTTTGGCTGTCTCTTTTCTTTTTTGGTGGCATTTTCCTATCTACAAAGCACAAAAGTGTCAAAAAATGTCAATGTTGAGACCAAACTAAATACTAATACGAGGCTTTATTATTTCCTGGCGTATTTAGTAGCTTACCGTGTTAGACTACTGACAGCGAATGCCTCTTCAGCCAAGGAAATGACAGCATCTTGTCTCCCATGCTCGAGGGCGCATTGGAAAACTTGGAAATTATTTTTTCACTCTTGTGGGCAACGAACATAGTATAGAAAATAATACGAATGAGTCTGGAAATATATTGTGCAAAATATTGGTGTCGCCTCCATATATGCACGTGTGTGTTCTAGTGTGTCGTGTGTGCCATTAAAAAACCTGAAAAAGGTCTTAATTATTATTTTTTTTAACTCTGGGTGCTGGGTTGCCCCATATACATTTTTTCCCAGCTTGACTAATTGTTTTAAAAAACAGATAAGACGAGATGCGGCCTGCCACTTTAATTGGTGAGCAAGTAAACGACTACATTTATCCCCATATTCGTGTTTCGTAGTTAGAATGTTCAGTTTGGCTTGCAATTCTTACAGTTTCTTATGTAACTCAGCATTGGGGGATTCTGAATAGAGCTAGTCAAGTTTATGTATAGAGTCAGTTAAGCTTAAGACTTCCTTAGAGTGTTCCCTTTTGGTAAACGCCACATATGAAATAATGAGGTAAGCTTTGAGTGATTCCCACAGTAATGAATATGAAGTGTTCTCCTTTTTATTTGTGCTGATATGTATATCTATGTTGATTGCCAGACAGTGACTAAAGTCTTCATCTGACAGTACAAGGGGATCTAGTTTCCATAATGGACGTTGCTTAATATTCAGAGCAAAAGAAATGTCTAGAAAAACAGGGGCGTGATCAGGGGCGTGATCAGAGATAATGATGGTTATATAGTAGTCATTTAGATTGAAGGAATAAATGAGCTGTCGATGAAAAAATAATCTATGCGAGAAAAAGAATGGTAGACTGGGGAGAAGAAAGAAAAACGCTTCAAAGTTGGGTTGAGAAGCCGCCATGGATCAATACAGCCACTCTGCTCCATAAATGTTGTGAATGCCTTTGCCATGCCGGAGGGTGATGATTTTTTTGAACAAGCCAATTCTAAAGTAGGGTTGATGGCACAATTTAAGTCACCTCCCAGAATCAGTTTGTGAGTGTCCAAGTTTGAGAACAGAAGCTTAGTTACAAACTGTGGGGGCTTCATTGCCCGCGGTTCAAGTCTGGCCTGATGACGTTTCTCCCCACCTCTTCTCCACCTCGCTTCCTGTCATACAACTTCACTGTCCTATCCAAATAAAGGCCGAAAAAAGGCCAAAATAAATATTAAAAAACAAATTAGGAGCGTAAACATTGACTAGAAGAACATTGGTCTGGTAAAGACAGCCACTGATTATAACAAAGCGACCATGACGGTGATGACCTCTGTTTGTGTAAACTGCACCTTCTTATTAATGAGAATAGCAAAGCCTTTTGAGTTACCATTATGTCTGGAGTGATACACTTGGCTAATCCAAGCTTTACGCAAACGAATGTGACCTTTCAACCATAAATGTGTCTCCTGTAGAAATAAAATATCGGCATTGAAAGATTTGAGGTGAGAGAAAACTCTGGATCGTTAGACTGGTCCATTCAGCCCCTGAACAGTCCACGAAACAAAGCGTGCTACTGAATTACTGTTTAATCTACAATGGTGGAATGTAACGAAGTATTTTTACTTCGTTACTGTACTTAAGTAAATTGTTACGTATCTGTACTTTACTTAAGTAAAAATAATAGTGCATACTTTTTACTTTTACTCCATTACATTTTTTAGCTATTATCTATACTTTTACTCCGCTACATTTCTACAATATGTGTTGTTACTCGTTACATTTTATGAACACAGTTTCGCCTAAATGTTGCCTACACAAAACTATAGATTGCGTTGCTGTTTTGGAAGTTTAAACCAATCAGGTGGCTCTATCAACTCCAACGATATCAGAGTGCACGTCTGGCAGCAGCACTAGCGGTAGCTTTGCTTGTTATACCTGAACATTCAACAGACAGCCTGACTACTGCCTATTCAACATGGATCCAGAGTCGGCCTGAACTGAGCCCTCTGACATGAGCCACCCTTGGCCCTATTTAAAAGATATGTTCGAGTTCAAAGGCCCCAAGAATGACTCCTGGAGGTTTCAATGCGTTTCCTGTCTCCCTCAAAAAAAGGAGTTGCTAGCCTTCAATAATTCGTCCTCAAATTTAAAGTAGCATATCGAGGTAAGCAGAGTGATTGCTATGCTAAGTTAATGTCCCTGACTTTTGAATATTGATATATGTATTTAATTTGTTTACTGACATGATATTATAATGTTATCTAGCGAAATGCATGTTGACATACAGCAATAGCATCAAAAAACATGATTGTATCTTCATTATATATTTAACGTATGGGTAAGATAAAGCTGTTAGGTTAGCTATGTCAAGCTAGCGTGCCTTGTTCTGTCCAGTTTTACAATTACATTTGTTTTTCATGTTCCATGTTTTCCTTTTTTACACGTTTACAATTAAATAAAAGATTTAAAGATATCACATGGTGTCCTTATTGGTTTGGCATAATGGTATTAACTTTGCAAATAATCTCTGGTAGATAACTTGTCATCCGCAGAATTGTAAGATATAGTGTGAACAGTATTACAGATGGTAGGCACAATAAGTACACCAACCTTTCCAATTAACAAATGTTGTTGCTTATAATTATTACTAGTAGTGACATCTGTAGAGGCATTTATTACCAGTAGCTATTTCTTTATCAAAATGGCACAGCCTAGACATTAAGAGACAACCCATTGCGTGAGTACTTTTACTTTTAATACTTAAAGTAAATTTAAAAGTAAGTACTTTTTACTTTTACTTAAGTAGGATTGTTGATGTAGTACTTTTACTTTTACTTTTATTTTCCTGGGTACTTGTACTTAAGTACTAAACTTCAGTACTTCCTCCACCACTGTTAATCTATCAGAAGAAGTTACCATATCAATGTGTTTTGGCAAAACGGATTGTACAGTATATTACAGAAACTTGAGGGGGCGGTAAGATCATAGTGCAAGTAGACATGTGCTCTTCAAAGCCTTACATAAAGCTGAGGTAAATGGGACTGTGATAAAGGCGTGTGTCCTGGGGTAACCCACATGAAAAATGAAAAAAAGGGGGGTGGAAAAGAAAACAAATTCAAAGAATAAGCGCAACAACCTGAGCAACAACAACAACACTTTCCTAGATCCTCCTCTATTAATGAACCTGAGGAGCATCGCAGGCTTAACCAAAATACAGACCTTCCGATTGACATTTCCTAAGAAACAATATATTTATATATATATATATATAAAATAAATACAAATGCCACTGGCGTGGCTCCCAAAGTCATGCATCAAAACATAACCCCATACAGTTGATGGCTATAAATGAACTGGGAGAAAAAAGGCATTGGCCATATTAATGGTGATAAGACAGTCCGACTTAATTTCCAATGTACAGCCTACACTTCACTGTGATCGATTCAAATGACAGCATGGAATAGCCTACCTCAAGCCTCAGTGGATGCAGGTGCATCAGAAGCAACGGAGCCTCAGTGCTCGCGGTAGAATGCCATCGCCTTTCCGGGTGTATCAAAATGCAACTCTGTCAAGTTAAACAACACTCGGAGGCGGGCAGGGTACACTATTCTGGACGTGACCCTCTTTGCGTAGAGCAGAGCTTTCACCTCTTTGAATGCTGCCTGCCAGTTCGGCACTGACATCCTCTAGGACATGGGGAACTCAATTAGAAACCCAAAAGGTCCACTCGCCAAATTTCCATTCAGTCCAGGGTCCGGAACAATGACGGTCAAAATCCAAAAACATAACTCCAACAAAAACGTTCGAACTATGCACAAAAGATTTTGTGGTCTGGCCTTATTTGTGTGAAAGATGACACCTTTTTGTGCTTTAAACTTGGGCATAAAAGGTGTGAAGGCCTTGCGGAGGCACTGATGTAAGTGTTCATTAGTGAGTGTGCTCCTGTATTTGTTTTTCACCATATCCATGGTTGAAAAGGCAGACTCACAACAGTTTGTTGAAGTATGCACGCTCTTGTTGTGTGGCTGATCTAACTATTACACTGCATGTTGCTTGGTATGATGATTGCAGATGGTTTCTGGCCCTTACCTCAGAGTTCTGGGGGTAATTCCGTTCGAAGTGTGCATGCTTTGCTTCATAGTGACGTTTCACGTTACTAAGGGCAACCGTCTCACTGCAGATTAAACACATCGTTTTATTCTCCCCACAGGCTGCACAAATGCATACTTGTCAGTCCACTCTTACTTAAATTTGCGATTTTTGGAATCAACTTTTCATTTTTTGTCGGGTTTAGAGCACGCAGTGATTTTCGTTTGCTGAGAAACAGATAACGTTCACAAATCGATCTGCCCGCGTTGTTGTCATTGACACACACAACCTGCATGACCCACAGAGCTCGCGGCCAACATTTAGTGAGCGAGTTGTCATAGTGATGTTGTTTTTACAGCTCCTGATTAGACCTCTGGATTGGACACGGAAGATAGGAACCACATCGGGTAGGAAGAAAATATATAGCGCGAAATCCTGCACCAATGAAAACTCGCTTGGATCATGATTAAATTAGAATGTTGATTTTGGCTTCGGTCCAAATTTAATTGCGTCTGGGTCCGGATCCGGACCGCGGTCCGCCAATTGAGTACCCCTGCTCTAGACTGATGCTACAGTACTGTGTGATTAGTGTGTGTGTGTGTGTGTGTGTGTGTGTGTGTGTGTACTCCAGCCTGATGATACAGTACTGTGTGATTAGTGTGTGTGTGTGTGTGCACGTGTGTGTGTGTGTATGTGTGCGTGCACGTGTGTGTGTGTGTGTGTGTACTCCAGCCTGATGATACAGTACTGTGTGATTAGTGTGTGTGTGTGTGTGTGTACTCCAGACTGATGCTACAGTACTATGTGACTAGTGTGTGTGTGTGTGTGTGTGTGTGTGTGTGTGTGTGTGTGTACTCCAGACTGATGCTACAGTACTATGTGATTAGTGTGTGTGTGTGTGTGTGTGTGTGTGTGTGCACGTGTGTGTGTGTGTGTGTGTGTGTGTGCGTGCGCCTATTGAGTACCCCTGCTCTAGGAGAAACACTCTGTTGCTACGAAATTCCATTTCCCGCTGACATCTCTGAACGATGATCCGCTGCTTGTCTTGGAAATTGTGTAATGCAACAATAAAGACTCTTGGGAGTTGTTTACCGTTTGCCTCTGACTTGGCTGGCCCCACCAGCGAGAAGGAGGGGCTCGGGAAAGAATCTTTTCCACATACTTCTTCTAAAGAATTTGTCATAAAAGCAACTGGGTTGGACCCCTCCACCCACTCGGGAAAGCCCACGACTCTTAAGTTGCGAGAGATTTTCCAAATCGTCAACTTTCTCCTTCAACCAGGCATTTTCGGTCCGAACTGTGTTAAGCTTAGCTTCAACCTGAACAAGCCTCTGTTCGCTTTGGTCGAGAGTAGCTTCAATTCCACAGATCCGTTCTTCGTGTGATTCGTAAAGGGATCTTACTTCATTCATAGTCGATCTGAGAGGAGACAAAGCTGTGTCTAGCTCCTTCCTTATAACCGCGTGGATAACCTGAGTGAGCAGCCCTGAGCGGAGTTGAACTGCTCAGTTAGCTCCATACTAGCTCGGCTAGTCTGGCTGGTGGTCACAGAAGCACTTTCTTTTTCACTCGGTTTTAGGCGACGAGACTCCTTGTTTGACATAATAAATATCGGCTGGCTTGTCGAGAATGACAAACTTACTGCATTGACTGATATCCCTAAAATAAATGGGGTAAATAATCAAAAGTAAAAACTTGGGAGCCACTTCACCGTCCACCTACTCAGCCCATCACCAACCCTGAAGTCTCACTGGTGATTTTAACATACATGTGGAAAATGGGAATGACTCAAAGGCCACGGATTTTATGAATTCCATGGGCTGTACTCAACACATTACTGAACCCACTCACAACCGTGGCCACACCCTTGATCTAGTGATTACAAAGGGTCTTACAATTGTTATATCGTCTAGTCCTCACCAAGACTAGACGGACGCATCACACCAGTCTTAAAATCACTGCAATGGTTACCCGTTTGTTGCAGAATAGATTTTAAGATTATTTTACTAGTCTATAAATCACTCCCATGTCATGCACCTGAATATATAACAGACATGCTCTCAAGGTACACACCCAGTAGATCTCTGAGGTCTTCTGGCACTGAACTCCTAACAGTTCCAAAAGCCAGGACAAAGACATGGAGAAGCAGCTTTTTAGTTTCTATGCTCCCAGCCTTTGGAATACTCTGCCAGAATACCTAAGAATGGCTGAAACGGTAGAAACCTAACCTAAATGTACACCTAAGACATACCTCTTTGATCTTGCTTATCACTCTTTGTAATATTTATCTGTTCTCAGTTGTTCATCCCTCTGACAATACGTCCGGAACTCCCCTGAGAAACACAGCTTTTCGTCACAGTGTTTCCGATTATTACACTCACATACATTACATTCACCTGTACACCACACACACTCAAACACAAGCATCAAAAGGTGCAATACACTCACACACTTTACTCCACCACACATGCAATGATAAGAAACACACTTGGATTTCATCTGTCATGGTGTTCACACACACTCCATATGTTACACATCATAGGATGCCACACACACTTTCACTCACACACACACTCTACTTCATGCACCCAACCTCACATATAAACACACAGTGTCACAGATTACAGGTTTACTCACAAAGCTGATGTGACCCCTGGCACCAGCTTCTGAAGAACATCATCTGGACTGAGGAGTTCAGTCATATCTTCCTCTGGTGTCTTTATGTACTTCTGCAGGTCAAACTCATCCAGCTGCTCTTCTGAAATCTTAAACATCAATGTCCTAGTCCTCCACTCTCCTGGTAAGAGCATTTCTATAGACAAAGTTCCTGAACTCCAGTTAATGCTCTCCACTACAGCATGGTGATTCAGCTCATTCAGACAGTAGAACAGGTTGATCCTTCTGGCTGAAGTATCCTGATCTCTGATCTTCTGTTTGACATACTGGACTGTTTGCTCTGAGCTCTGTGATGGGCTTCTTGTCTGTGGCAGTAGGTGTCTTAAGATATTCTGATTGGACTCCAGTGAGAGGCCCAGAAGGAAGCGGAGGAAAAGGTCCAGATGTCCATTCTCACTCTGTAAGGCCAGATCCACTGCAGTCTTGTGTAGGTCATGACGTTTTGCAGCTCTGAACAGAGCAGAGAACTGACAGGTTTGCTGTTGGTCAGTCATGTTTCTCTCTCTGTTGCTGAAGCACAGGAACACATATAAAGCTGCAAGAAACTCCTGAATGCTCAGATGCACAAAGCTGAACACCTTCCCCTGGTACAGCCCAGACTCCTCTCTGAAGATCTGAGTACACACTCCTGAGTACACTGATGCTTCTGTGACATCAATGCCACACTCTCTCAGGTCTTCCTCATAGAAGATCAGATTGCCCTTCTCCAGCTGTTGGAAAGCCAGTTTCCCTAGTTTGAAAATCATCTCTTCGTCTCTCTCTTTTCTCACTGTGTACTTTTCTTTTTTGGTGCTTGTCTGAACGATCAGGAAGTGTGTATACATTTGAGTCAGAGTCCTGGGGATCTCTCTTCTCCCTGTTTCTCTCAACAGTCTCTCTAGAACAGTGGCGACAATCCAGCAGAAGACTGGAATGTGGCACATGATGAAGAGGCTCCTGGATGACTTCAGGTGTGTGATGGTTCTGCTGGCCAGAATCTCATCACTGATTCTCTTCTTAAAGTACTCCCCTTTCTGTGGGTCATTGAATCCCCTTATTTCTGTCACCCGTTCCACACAGGCAGGAGGGATGTGATTGGCTGCTGCTGGTCGGGTGGTGATCCAGAGGAGAGCAGAAGGAAGCAGATTCCCCTCGATGAGGTTTGTCAGCAGTGCGTCCACTGAAGCTGGCTCTGTCACATCACAACACCTCGGGTTGGAGTTGAAATCTAGAAGGAATCGACACTCATCCAGACCATCAAAGATGAACATGTCTCTTTGCTCTGAACCGGTGAAGATCCTTGTATCTTTAATTTCAGGGCAAAAATGCTGAATAAGTTCCACCAGACTGAGTTTTTTCTCCTTCATCAAGTTCAGCTCTCGGAAAGGAAGAGGAAATATGAATTGGACATCCTGATTGGCTTTTTCTTCAGCCCAGTCCAGAATGAACTTCTGCACAGAGACTGTTTTTCCAATGCCAGCCACTCCCTTTGTCAGCACTGTTCTGATGGGTCTGTCTTGTCCAGATACATTTGTAAAGATGTCACTGCAGTTGATTGATGTGTCTGGTGCTGCTTCTCTCCAGGATGCTCTCTCGATCTGTCTGACCTCATGTTCCTTATTGACCCGTCCTCTTCCCCCCTCTGTGATGTAGAGCTCTGTGTAGATCTTACTGAGGGGTGTGGGGTTTCCCTGCTTTGTGATTCCCTCAGTCAGACACTGAAACTTCTTCTGAAGATGGGATTTGTGGATCTGCTGCATTTCCACATTTACTGGACCAGGTTGGTAACTGTGTGAGAAAATAAAAACAAATAATTACAGATGTAATGAACACACACACATACACACTATTTCATGGACCAGTGTCATTCGGATGTAGCTTGATCCCACACACTCACTCACTCACACACAGCATAACCAATAGACCACACTGCAAATTCTTCTGTTCTTGACAAGATTTAAAATCTTAGATCTGGAAATATGAAATTATTTATCTTGTTTTTAGATAAATTTGCTAGTTATCAGTTCTGAGTTGGTTACATATTCTAAATTGTGTAGCCTAATATGTTAGGTAATTTACTTTTAAAAGAAGTATCAAGTATCAATTTACCTTACATGTTCTTTGTAAAACGCAATTTGTTTCAAGATTAAGTGACACACACTCGCTTGATTTAAGAGTGACTGCATGTATTTGGTCAGAAAAGACACTTACTGTATTCAACAAAAACCTACTCAACCTCGAAGGGAGAATCTGCATAAACAAAAGTGACTACCCAGTGACATAATGAGCAATGACTTCAGGACTCATGATGGACCAGGGCCATTTCTATTTGCAATGATATCACTAAAATTATATTTTATTGGTGCAAACTAGAGTGTGGATCGGGCTGGATTTTTCGGTCCAAGCCTGGCCCGCGTCCGCCAGAGTAGTGCCCAAGCCCGACAGCCATTCAGATATTTTGTAGAACCAGACCCAAGCCCGACGGAGTCAATGTCTCAACTGTTCATACTAATGACACATTTACGTACGTTTTTTTTTAATAGCCTGCCTTTGTTTAACTCTGCATCAACAGATAAATGCACTCAAACACACAAACAAGAGCTGTTAAACGCACAAGAGGGCCAATAAGCATATTGAAATTAAATTATTCACATTGTAAGAACGGAATGAAATAGCCTACACAATACACACGCCAGGCATCTGCTAGCCCTAAATAAAACTCACGTTATATGCTACACCAGAGGAGGCACAACAAAGTCTTACCGTTGAAGATCTTTTTTTTTCTTGAAAACTTTAAGTGCACGACAATGTTCGTTATAAAACTATCTACATAGTCCAACCATCGAGGTGTAATCCATGTTGTTGTGGAGAAAGAGGATGGCATCAATCATATTTCATTAAAACTTCACACTTCTTACATTGGACATATCCAACAGCCTCATTAGAATCCGCATCGACTACTAAGCAAAAATATCTCCATACAGTAGATTTCCCTTCGTTTAGTAGCGTTTTAAACTCTCCAGTTTCTTTTTAACTTCCTCCATAATGCCATTTTGCCACCTGTAATCGCGTTGTCACAGCTACGACATAAACTAATTCCCGCCACAGGAAGGTGGCTGTTATTCTAAATGTATAATACGGCTCTTCAGAATTTTCCAAAAAGTTCTGTTGATTTTAATTTGAATCCTTGACAGGATAAGTGAATACATAACCACCACTGACAATCAGTTTGGCTTTAAGCCCAAGCATAGTACCGACCTATGTATTTATGCTCTGAAAGAGGCAATAGACACATATAGAAGGCAGGGCTCTACTATGCTTATAGGGTTTATTGATGCATCCATTATTATTATTATTATTATTATCCAAAGCATTTGACCTCGTCCACCACTTTTAGCTGTTTAATAAACTCAAGCTTAGCGGTGTGCCCAGTAGCTTAGTACGCATCCTAGCTTACTGGTATCCGAACCAGAGTATGAGAGTAAGATGGGGGAACATCTTATCTACCCCTTTTAATGTTGGGAACGGGGTCCGGCAGGGGGGTATATTATCCCCAGCCCTTTTCAATCTCTATATGGACGACCTTTCCAGGCAGCTGGGGGGATGCAGAACAGGTTGTATGATAGGTGATTCCCTGATTCCCTGGTCAACCACTGCAACCTGCCGAATTTCTGCAACCTACCGATTACTCTTCTCTATTCTAAATCTTCTAAAAACCCCAGAGAAATTTCATTTTTAATCTTCTAAAGGATTCAAACTCAGTCTCTCGTTATTGATCGACGCATTCATCATCGGTATTTAAGAATCTCTACTCTGCTGGACTATCATCAAAACCTCCAGGTAACCCTAAGGGAAAAAAACTTTCTTGTCAACTTTTTTGCGGTGAAAGATAATAATTATAACTGCCAACTCACAGGTTAGCGGAAGGCGCTGTCGTTCTTTTAACAGAAGGCAGAAGAAGAATTTTATCCTACAAACAGTAGGTTTTTGCTTCTTCCTGTGAGCTTGGAGTTGAATACATGAACACAATCGTAGCTAACAAACACATAAACTCAAGTGTTTGACTCCCATCTGACATCGCCACGATGCCTCCCTCAGTGGTGCACCTGGATGCGACTCCTGCCTCCTGCTCAGACAGAATGTAGTGGAACTTGAAGTCAGGTTAGCGAACCTCTACCAGATCAAGCTGGATGAGCAGTTCATTGACTCCATTGTCTCTGTGGGTCCTCCTCACTCATACACACACACAATGGACATCTCGATTCCACTCTGCCTCTTGCTCTTCTCTCTCTCTCTCTGTCTCCTGCTCTTCTCTCTCTTTCTCTCTGGCTGCCTCTTTCTCTCTCTGTCTCCTGCTCTTCTCTCTCTTTCTCTCTGGCTGCCTCTCTCTCTTTCTGTCTCTTGCTCTTCTCTCTCTTTCTCTCTGGCTGCCTCTCTCTTTCTGTCTCTTGCTCTTCTCTCTCTTTCTCTCTGGCTGCCTCTCTCTCTTTCTGTCTCTTGCTCTTCTCTCTCTCTCTCTGTCTCCTGCTCTTCTCTCTCTTTCTCTCTGGCTGCCTCTCTCTCTTCCTCTCTCATGAATACTAACCCAGACCCCACCACTGCTCCCTGGCCACTGCTGGGGACCCAGCCCACCCTGCCGGTGAACTCCACTCCTCAACAGCCTGAGCCATGGCGAACAGCTGGCAGAAGGAAGCAAGATGGAAGGCGGTCGGGACAACACACTGAGCCAGGCCAGCCCTTGCAACTGGGAAACCACTACACCACACTTATGGATGAAGAGGAGCCCCCTCCACTTGATGACAACCCTCCTCAGCCCCCCCTAGATGACATGGCCTGCATCCCTGCGACGCCCCCGTAGACCGGCTCCAGCGCAACACCTGCATTGCACAGCCATCCAGCATTGCCCACACCGCCCTGCTTACCATCTCGGGCCCTCAACACAGTCGGCATCCCCTCAACGACTTCTGCCACTTGACGTGACAACCTCCACCCTATTCATTGGCAGCTCCATGATCAGAGATGTCTACATCCCCCCTTCACCAAGCGATCCCTGCAAGGTTCACTGCTTCCCCAGAGCCAGGGTTTGTGACGTTCACCGTAGACTTTCAAGCATCCTCGCCGGCTACACCAAGATCAGCACCATAAGTGTACATGTGGGCACCAACGACATCAGAGCGAGACAGTCAGAAGTCCTGAAGGCAGACTTCACAGCTCTCCTGACTACCCTCATGGACACAGGAAGACGGATCGTCATCTCTGGGCCTCTCCCTACCTACCGGAGAGGTGCTGAGAGATGGTCCAGACTTTTCAACCCCACACCTGGCTGCGAGAGACCTGCGCCTCATTAGACATTAACTTTGTTAACAACTTTGACCTGTTCTGGGAGAGGCCCGGCCTGCTGAAGCATGATGGCCTCCACCCGAACCGGAGCGGAGCCAGTCTGCTCTCAGACAACATAAGGACCACCCTAAGGCATTGACATCCTGTAGAAAACATCACAGACCCATGCCCCCCAGGTATTAACACTGGTTATGTAAATAAATCTGAATCTGTCAATGTTTTCTACAGAGCAATATATGACACCACTACCTCAGAACAGGCTGCTTCATATAATATTATGGCATGCGCCTATAATCCTATTCCAATTTTAATCTCTACCCAACACATAGTTAAAAACAAAGGCCATAGATACAATAGTAACAATAAAAGCCCAGCGAATATTCCATCTTTACCTCGACATATTCCTCCCTCCTGTCAGCCACTCTATCCAGAAAATATTTCAATGGCAATACTAAATATTAGATCCCTATCAGGAAAAACGTTTCTCATTAACGATCTTATATGTGAACGTAAATTAGACTGTATGTTTTTAACAGAAACCTGGCTAAACATAAATGGGTCTGCAGCTCTTATTGAAGCTTCCCCTCCCAATTATAGCTTTTTTCAGTCCATTAGAACTGGTAAAAAAAAGGGGGCGGGACAGCCACCATAACCACAGATGCCCTGTGCTGCAGGAGCATCTCCTTCGATGATTTTGCCTCGTTTGAATATCATGCCATAGTTCTAAAGTGCCAGCCTCCTGTTCTGACAGTAACTGTGTAAAGGCCACCCAAGCAATGTCCCACTTTTCTAACAGACTTTTCAGAACTACTCTCCATTATCCAAACAAACTGCGATAAGATTATTATCACTGGTGATTTTAACATACATGTGGATAATGGGAACGACTCAAAGGCCAGGGATTTTATGAATCTCTTGAATTCAATGGACTTTACACAACACATTACTGAACCCACTTACAACCAGGGCCACACCCTTGATCTAGTTATTACAAAGGGTCTTACAACTGTTATATCGTCTATCTGTCGTCTATCTATCTCTTTCTGACCACTTTTGTATTTTCTTTACAGCACTGGTACCTAAAGTAAAAAATAGTGCTAAATGTTTTAATAAGAAACGCTATCTTAACTCTGCAGCAGCTTATCATTTCAAAGTAATGATGAACATAACTAGTACAAAAACCCCAGATGCGGGGTCATCATGTGTTAATGATCTAGTAACTATTCTCAATACAAAATTAAGCCACAGCACTCGACTCGATATAAACCCTGCTTACAGGTATTTTCCCATCAGCAATAAGAAATGCTAGGAAGGATCATTTCTCTAATTTGATATCTATAAATTCTAACAATTCCAGGGTGCTCTTTTCAACAATCGACAGCCTTATAAATCGTGCATCTAAGATGGATCATAGTCTCTTTTCCACCTTCAAATGTGAGGAATTTGCAGCATGCTTCAGAGATAAGATAACGAACATTAGGATGAATATTGCTCAGGAAATTCCAAATGTCTTGTTTTCTGATCCCCTTCCACCATGCTGTAACAGTATGAGCTTTTTTGCACTGGCCGATAAAGAAATGCTGAGCAATGTAGTGTCACAACTGAAGCCGTCTACATGCCCACTTGATCCCATTCCCACCACATTTTTTAAGACCATATTTAACTCTGTGTCTAAGGACATTCTAGCCATTATTAACTGTTCCCTGCTTACAGGTATTTTCCCATCAGAACTTAAAACTGCCCTAGTGAGACCCCTCCTGGCTTCCAGTTAGGAAGGGAGGTGCTCTCTGAAGAGTTGGGTCTTCAAAAGCTTCTTGAAGGTAGAGAGAGACGCCCCTTCTCTGGTAGTACTAGGCAGTTCGTTCCACCAACGTGGAACTACAAATGAGAATAGTCTGGATTGCAGTGCTTGCACAGACGGCAGTGCCAAACGACGCTCACTAGACGAGCGCAGTGTCCTGGGTGTAACATTTGCTCTTACAAGAGCATTTAGGTAGGTGGGAGCAGAACCAGCAAGCACTCTGTAGGCAAGGATAAGTGACTTGAACTTAATGCGAGCAGCTACCGGCAGCCAGTGGAGCTCAAAGAGTAGCGGGGTGACGTGTTCCCTCTTCGGTTGGTTGAACACCAGACGCGCCGCCGCATTCTGGATCATCTGTAGTGGTTTCACCACGCAAGCGGGCAGGCCCGTTAGGAGGGCGTTGCAGTAGTCAAGGCGGGAACTCACCAAGGTTTGCACCAGCAGCTGGGTGGCATACTGGGTTAGGTACGGCCTGATTTTGCAGATGTTGTATAGCGCAAAGCGGCACGACCTGGAGACAGAGGCGATGTGGGACGTGAAGGTCAGTTGGTCATCAATAATGACCCAGAGGTTTCTTGCTGTTTTGGATGGAACAAGAGATAAAGAGTCAATATTGATATTGATGTTGTGGTGGATGACCTGTTTGGCTGGGAAGACCATCAGTTCCATTTTGACCAGGTTCAGCTGAAGGTGGTGATTTTTCATCCATGTGGATATATCAGCAAGACAGTCTGAGATCCGCACCGAGACAGTGGTGTCCTCAAGAGGGAAAGACAGAAACGAGGTGGTGTAAATGGCAAAGAGAAGTGGTCCCATCACCGAGCCTTGGGGCACCCCAGTGGTGAGGCGGTGAGGTACAGACAGCTGACCTTGCCATGACATGTTGAACGAGCGTCCAGTGAGGTAGGATTCAAACCAGGAGTGCGCGTTGCCAGAAATGCCCATACTTGACAGTATGGACAGAAGGATGCGGTGGTTGACTGTATCAAACGCAGCTGATAAGTCAAGCAGGACGAGAGCCGAGGATTGAGCTGCTGCTCTAGCTGTTTTTAAGGCCTCTGTTACAGACAACAGGGCTGTTTCGGTGGAGTGACCGCTTTTGAATCCAGACTGGTTTGAATCGAGGAGATTGTTCTTTGACAGGAACTCGGTGACCTGTTTGGAAGCTGCCCTCTCAATGGTTTTAGATAGGAGTGTGAGAAGTGAGACCGGTCGATAGTTTTCCACCTGAGTGGGATAGAGAGGCGGCTTCTTGAGCAGCGGCATTACCCGAGCCACTTTAAATGAAGAAGGGAATGTTCCAGAATGAAATGAAGCATTAATCACCAGTGTGATTGCCGGTAAGACGGCGGGGGATATGGCTTGAAGGATGTTGGATGGGATGGGGTCCAGCGGGCATGTAGTTGGACGGCTACCTGTTAGGATTTTGGAGAGGAATGAAAGAAGGAAACGATGAGCCATTGACGGTTGTGCCCTTAGGGGGGGGGAGACAGTTGGTCAAATTGTTTCCCGATGGCTGCCACTTTCTCTGTGAAAAAGGAAGCAAAGGCATCAGCAGTGAGGTTAGTAGCTGGGGGAGGAGGAGGAGGGTAGAGCAGAGTTTTGAAGGTGTAGATTAGTTTCCGAGCGTCAGTTGCACCGTTGATCTTGTCGTTGAAAAAAGTCTTCTTAGCAGCAGTGATGCTGGATGAGAAGGAGGCCAGTAGTGTCTGGTAGCTTGCAAGATCGTCCGGTGCTGCAGATTTGTGCCACTTTCTCTCAGCCGCTCTGAGATTGGAGCGCTGCGTTCGGAGGGTATCACTCAGCCATGAATGAGACTGGGTAAATCGAGCAGGTCTAGTGGAAAGTGGACACAAACTGTCCAGGCATGAGCTCAGCATGAGCAGAGAGATTCTGTGGCATCATTGAGGAGAAAGTAGATAAAGGTGGAAGAGCAGTTCCAAAGGCCAGGACAAAGAGACATGGGGAAGCAGCTTTTAGTTTCTATGCCCCCAGCCTTTGGAACACTCTGTCAGAATACCTAAGAATGGCTGAAACGGTGGAAACCTTTAAACATGCACTTAAGACATACCTCTTTGATCTTGCTTATCACTCACTGTAACATTTATCTGTTGACTTATCTGTGTCTCTTTACAAGTGTTTGTAACAAACTGCTGTTAACCTTATCATGATATTAGAGCTAAATTACTAAGCGTAACCTTAGCTAAAAACAAATACGTAGCACGTACACACGTAGGGTACACACCCGCTCTGCCCCTGACCGTCTTGGGTGGGCCTCGGGGCTGAGCGGGGGGGAGAGACAACAAGGCTAATCCCGGCATGGAGGTTGCCCTGCCCATTCTGGTGGCACGCCTTTCGTCTCTCACTCCTGTGATGCTTTTCCATGGGCCACTTGGTGGATAGGAAAACACCAAGTCAACGGGAAGGTAAATACAAGGTAGAACAGTTCACCAAACTATTAGGAAAGGCAAATTAGCCACAGATTAGCCAACCGAAAACCGAATTTCGCCCGAAATAGCAACTGCTAGCAGACTCAAAAAAACATATGCAACTAAATATTTTACTCTATTCCCTGATAGCTGAGTGTACTAGTAACTATTAGCCTACTCTAATATACCAAAGGAAAATTAGCCACAGATTAGCAAACCGAAAACTGAATTTCGCCCCGAAATAGCAACTGCTAGCAGACTCAAAAGACATATACAACATATCCAGCAGCTGTCTCTTAGTTTGACGATAACCGTACTCAGCAGTCCTTTACGGTGCCAGTATGGTTAGTAGGTAATTTCCTGTTTATTTATCTCTAAAAAATCTGTGTGTCTTTACAAGTGTTTGTAACCCCCCCCCCCCTTTTTTTCCTACTGTGAGGCGCATTGTGTTACCTCCTGGTATGAAATGCACCGTACAAATAAAGTTTGATGCAGACGACTTAGCTTTACTATCCCCTAGTAGCAGCGGGTTTCAACAGCTGCTTAACATCTGCTCTAATTATGGGGTCGATTTTTATGTTAAATATAATGCCAAGAAGAGCGTGGTAATGGTCTGTAGACAAAAAATGACATGGATATTAAGTTCCCTGCCTTTCATCTTTCTGGGCAAACTCTGGGGGTGTCTTGGGGCACATTATTACAGACACGTTGGAGGATCATGCTGACATGTGCAGACAGAGGGGATTGCTCTATGTCCAAGCTAACATGTTGGTTAGAAAATTCCACTACTGTACAGTTGATGTTAAGATTAATTTGTTTAGAGCCTACTGCACCCCTCTCTATACAGCTCCACTTTGGGTGAATTACAAGAAGGAGAGCTTATGTAAGTTGAAAGTAGCCTATAATGACTGTCTTAGGATACTCCTGAAGAAACCCAGGAGTACTAGAGCCAGTGAGCTGTTCTGTAATATGGTCTAACCACCTTCATGGCCTTGCTGAGGAACCTTGCTTTTAAGTTTATGAGTCGGCTGGACCGCTCTACAATTTTTATAATTGATCTGATGACAGACCCTGGCCGCAGCTCTGTCAAGTACACATCTAAGATCTGGGAACACTGGCATGAGTGCCTTTTTTAAGCCCTTCTTTCATTGTATATTTCTATCTAATGTATTGTTTGTATGTATTGTTTTTTACCATGTGGGCCTTGAGGCTGTAATAAAGTTTATATATAATGGGCCACCCCAACGTTCGCGGGTCCGTCATTTCTTGATTTTCTCCGCTGCGAAAAGATATTGACCGCTTTCATTGACAACGGGTTTTGTGCTTCTAATTCACATCTTTCATATCATTCCGCAAGTAGTCCGGTCATTTAACGTAACGGAAAGTCATTGTTACTTGAAGTCAGTAAGTAATGGGTTGTTACGCAACACCTGAACATTTAAAGTTCTATTTGTGTGAAGAACTATTTTTTCTTAGCGGAAATCACGAAACGGCAACAAAATCATTAAAAAGAAGTATCCTGGAGGGATGTCTTCTATCGTTTTGGTAGATAACTGTAAAAAAAAAAAAAATCTCTTCAGGACGAAACGATTTATTTTTAGTTAATGACCGCTGGACAATACATTATCCCTTACGTGATTTATTTTAAAATGTGAATTACTTCTGCTTGATGTGAAGCAGACACTTTGAATTCACTACTTATTAAGATATAATAGGTAATGTTCAATGCCTTATCGCGCTGATGTGTCCGAGCCCGACCCGAGCCCGAGTATAATTTCTGAATATTTGTCCGAACCCGGCCAGGCCCGTCGGGTCCCGTCAGGTTCCGATGGGCTCGGGTCGGGTATCCAACCTCTAGTGCAAACACACTTTCTTTGAAAGTAACAGGAACTCTATCTACTACCCAAAGGTATCTCCTTATCTGTTTCTGAAATAAATGTCTACTAACAAAAATGTTCTCTCTCCCTTGTAGCATGTTCCAATTGCTGATGGAAGTGGAAACATTGCTCCTCACCCCCACTACTCCTCAACTACGCATATGGACAGCCAAACTCTACCCACTCACTCTGTTCTTTTTCTTTTTCTCCTAATCCAGACTATCTTCGCTATGGGACGCTGCTGTAATCTCTCCACCCGGTCTACCCATAGAAACCCTCTGCCAATTGCACCCAGCGCCACCGCACTGCCGTACACTTACTCTACCTCATACCCTATGCTAGCATTTATATACAATATATAATATTGCCACCACCAAAATGTTTCTCTGTTCCTACTCCCCTTACCCCTGTAACAGTAACCCTATGAGCACAGTTTATACCCACTAAACTGGTCTTGTTTGTATCATGTATTTACCACCGGATGTCTGTAAATATATATTATGTACATCTACCAAATGCAGGCTGTGTACAACACCTGTTGTTTCCCTTCCCCTTCTGCCACACAACCCTCCCCCAATCCCCCCCTTCCTATCTCCACCCGGCTGACCTCAAGCAGATGGGTCCCTCTTTATGTGCTGTGGTTCTGCTTAAGGTTCCTTCCTGACTAACAGGGAGTTTTTTCTTGCCCCTGTTGCCATTGTGCTTGCACTAAGGGGATTCAGGCTCTGGGCTCTGTAAAGCGCCTAGAGACAATTGTATTGTTATGGCGCTATATAAATAAAATTTAATTTAATTGAATTACACGGTGTTACAGGGTAAATCTACTATCTATGTAGCTACATCATAGCAGTGTTAGTGGGAATGTACTAGCTAGTGCAACTGGGTGTAGCTAATCCTTGAATGCGGGCTAGGCTAGCGCATTATGAGAGAAGAAAAATGAATGTCAAGAAATCGAGTTAGGAACGGGGGTTTCATTTTTGGCCAGTAATATTAAAGTGTTGAACTGTTTGCAATTTATTCACGGTCTCTTCTGTGGCTTTGACTATTACTTAATGGCGTCATGCAGAGCCGTTTCTAGCTACCCTGAAGTGCTAGTGGTCGAAGTGGCCGATAAGTTGTCAAATGTCATGTCTCCTAAAATTAAAAGTGACTATTAGTTATTGTTCTGCCTTGCAAGAAGTGAAACTTCCCAAATGATTATGCTTCACTGATATGTGTAATGTGTTTTCTATGATGTCTACTGTATGATAGTGATTATTAAGATATGTTAGATATGTTCCTAACATTTTTGAAAAAATGCTGCATGTTTCTCAAAACTCTGTTTAGTTTTTTATTTACATTCGTTCACTAATGTAAACTGCTAATGTAAATGTAATTTGTAAATTTACATTCGGTCACTATAGGCGTATTTTGCAGTTTAAAATTAAGTGAAGAGTTGTGTATGTGAAGTTGCTATTAAATACAGTACATCGTTTAAACATGAAATTGTGGTTTGACATGAAACTGATGATGGTCTTTTTAATTTTGAAGCTGCCGATAATGATGAAAAGTCGGGATGATCTCCAGTGTTTCTCAACCACTGGGCTGCTGCCCTTTCTAGTGGGCTGTGAAAATGTTTCAAGTTGAAGTTAATGCGAAAAAACTCTTTACAGTACCACTTTCAAACAACACAGTAAATCGCCGGATTATTTTGGAGATGGCCTCGGACATACAGAACTAGGTTCTGGAAAAGATGAAAGGTAGCCCGCTCTTTTCAATACAGTTACACTGACGGACGTCAGTAACGCTGCATTACTGCTGGTTTTTGTGTGTTATCGTTGGAGCGGTATTCTACAAGGAGGACCCTTTTCTGTGGAGAGCTACAAACTTGAAACACTGCCCAGGAATGCTTTGAATCATTATTTGGACCTATTTGAAACTATTTATTTGAACATTATTTGAACCTATTTGTTTGCCTGTCTGAAGCAACATCTATTTTAATTAGGCCTAGCTGAATAGTCTTGTTTGCATGTTTCATCACTTGTTTTGAGTGCATGCTATCTTTTGGGTCTATTCTGGTTTTGTTTACTTGCATGTTTGCTGTGCACAAATAGGCCTAGACCTACTGCATATAAGTTCCTTTGTTTCAAAACTCTATTGGATAATAAATCCCTTTTGACTGAAAATGCTCTGTGTGGTTTAATGTTGTTTTCTGGTGCACAATACAATTTTGATGCAATATCTAGAGTTAGATTTTCTTGTATTAATTTCTAGGCTCCCACCTGTAGCAGGTGCTGATGTTGCTCTTTGTAAAACATACAATCGCTTATAATTTAGAATGGAATATAGATTAGCTAAAATAAGCGGGGTGTCTGTTGGGCCCCACCCTGTTACAAATACGAATAGGTGGGCCTTGGAGTAGAAAAGGTTTAGAACCCCTGATCTACAAGATCTTTTTGCAATTGAGACAATTGAGGAAATCATTTCAGGACCCCTCAAGAATGTTCCGCCACCCTCTTAGGGGTCCTAACCCCCAGTTTAATAACCACTGGTGTGTGATAAGATTTTGTTGTACTTATGTTTTTTTTCTGGTGTTAAATGTTTCTACCAGGACAGTCGGAAAATTCAGGCGAGGCACTACACTGTATCAACTGTATCTAATAGGCAATGGATGAACTGGCTCGCATCCTGGGAGGCGGCAATCGCAAGTACCTAGAAAAAGTAAAGAGGAGATGGGAGACGTTCTGTGGCTGTGTTAAATTTTTTGCAGTTTGGAAGAAAGCCTTAAAACCTCCAATACCAATGAACATGCGTGGAGGTATGTTCTTTATTGTAGTCTGTCAAGTCCCAATCCTACCTGCATGTGTATGACTCATCCGGCACACATAAACTGCAAAGCGCATCGTCGCTTCCACTTTCCATTCACTTGACATTTGAACAGCTGATTGAGTTGCAACCCGAGGCTCAAGCCAGGTCGCGATCATTTCAGCTGTTCCCATGTAAAGTGAATGGAAAAGATCATCGGTGCCAACCTGCCTACCATCCAAGACCTGTTCACCTCCAGAGTCAGGAAACGGGCAGGAAAAATCACTGCAGACCCCTCACACCCTGGACACAATCTATTTAAACTCCTCCCCTCTGGTAGGCGCTACAGATCACTGTTCGCCAAAACCTCCAGAAACAAAAACAGTTTCTTCCCCATAGCTGTCTCACTACTGAACAGCTAACCCACTGTAGCATATATAGCATATATATTTATCCCTGCACTTCTTGCACACTCCACTTCTTCTTTGTACTATTGTTGTGTAACATTTCACAGCTCCTGTATATAGCCTTTCCGCCTTGTATATACTGTATTTCTTAAACTTCTTAGACCGTTACACTGTTTGTTTTGTATTGTGTTGTAATGTATATTTTGTGTAAGCACATTGAGAGCCACTTTACCAAGTCAAATTCCTTGTTTGTGCAAACTTACTTGGCCAATAAAACCTGATTCTGATTCTGATTCTGAAACAGAAATGGCAGCACGTTTTGTCCTTCATGTGTGCCGGAGGCACAAGTGACTTGTGGTTATGCTTTTAATATCTCATTGAAATGAATTTGGTAAATCAGGTGGATAATTATTGTGTGGATTTGATTTTGTTCTCATTCCCCCCACTACCTCTGTGAGTTGCTGAATCAAATAAATGTACTTATATTCAATATAATTAACATTTCTGTGTTTGGTTTTAAAATCTAGTCCACTTTAGTAAGTCTAACTTAAAATGAAAACTTGTTAAAGCAAAAGAAGCCAGCTAAGTTAATTCAACATAACACTGTTGAGTGAATGGCACAATCACCTCTATACATACTAAGAATGTCCTAGATGGGTTTCTGTAGGTCTTACATTGCACATGCTCAGAAGCTGACTCCACTTTGTGATGCTGTGTTCAAATTAATGTGCTCGAGGTCAAGGTCTTACCCAGCTGGTAAGTGCATGGTTTAAGAGTGATATTGCTGCTCCTACTGTATTTGTCTTGCGAAAAAATCAAGCATATATGAGCACATGTTAGATCATAGTAGCTAGCTAGCTAACGAGCTAGCCAATTAACAAAATACCACCTGACAGACATACATTAAAATAGCGATTTAATTCTAGAATTGTAGTTTAGGGATCTCAGCAAATGCAACATTACATTGGTTTTGTTTAATGTTTTTTTGTGTGTTTTGTTACAGTTCATGGTGTGGGCAATACTAACTACTTATGATTTTGAAATTTTTGTCAGAGAGCAATAAGGATCCGTATTAACCGGTGAATAGGGCAATACGTGGGTGGCATGACTAGGCATTAGCCAATCAGAATGTTCGTACTGTCGTTGCCATATAATACATTTCAATATTTGATAACTAAATGTAGATGATTTACCTGACAGTCCTTGAAGATGCATGTAAAAGCTCAATTACCAATAAATAACCATTTTATATAAAACTAATAATGCTTTCTTTACCACACCCAGAGTTTGGTATGTGTTGAATGATATCACATTGATATCACGTGATGGTTGTCGTTTTCCATTGGTAATAAATAATATTACAGAACCAAGGTATGGCACGGTGGCTCAGGTGCTTGCACTGAGGTCATTCGATTCCTGCATGGGGTGCTGTTGGCTCTGGGGGGCAGGTCCTCCCCAGAGCTTCAGTGCTCAGGTGGGCAAATGCACGGCGACCTCGGCCTGCGTGTGCGTGTGTGTGTGTGCGTGTGTGTGTGTGTGTGTGTGTGTGTGTGTGTGTGTCCTGTGTCGCGTGTCTCCACACTGCCTGATCAATCAAGGCTAACTTGACCACCTAATATATATCCTATATGTGCAACAATGAACTGACTGAAGCCAGTCATGTTTGTTTGTATTGTGATTTGAATTTACTTAACTACATTGTGTGGAAATTGTTGACATAACTAGGTAAGTCCAAAATAAATTCACTAGCGTAGCTTTATAACAATGAAAACCATTTAGGTACTGCTTATTCAAGTCAGTTAAGTTGGAACTACAAGGAGTTGTTCAGTTGGTGTTAGTTAATCCAGTTGAGTTAGAATTACATAAGTGAGTTAGGTCAGTGTAATGAAGGTCTGTTTAGTTAGATGAACACTGCCTGATCAATTAAGGCTAACTTGACCAAATAATATTGAAATTACTTAATACAGTCTTGTTGGTTTCACATAAGTTAGTTATTTCCTCTGTAATAATAGTATTAAACTAGTTTGAACACAACTCAGTTATGTGGAAATCATTGACATAACAATATTAAGTACATTGAACAACTTATTTTTTTTGAGTGTACCCAGTGGAGTTCACCATTTCCTTCCTGACTCCAATCTCTCTTCCTATCACCAACAAAAGCCAAAGCGCCTCGGAAGTGCCAGTGAAGCTCTGCTCCATATCCTTCATGTCGCCTCCAGCTCAGCGTCGGAGAGACCAAGGAGCTTGTGGTGGACTACCAGCGGAGCGGGAGGAGGAGCCTCCCAACTCCTAACTGGATAGTCTGGAGACAGTCGGGGAGGGGGGAACGCCGAGGAAGCTGGACTGTTTTTATTTTTATTTTTGTATGTGTATGTTTGATTCCTATTCCTGTTAATAATAAATAATAATTCATTTAATTCATAGTGCACTCTACATTCACCTACATTCACGCAGGAGCAAGCTGTTTGTGGATCTGAGAGTGTGGTTGGATGTTTGGGGAGTGATGAGTTCTTGTAGGTAGGAGGGTGCATGACCATTTATGCAATGATGGGTGAGTAGTAGGACTTTGTAGTCAATACGGAATGAGACAGGGAGCCAGTGTAGCATAGGTGTTATGTGATCGAATTTCCGAACTCTCATCAGGATCCTGGCAGCTCTGTTTTGAATGTACTGCAGCTTCTGGATGTTCTTGCCAGTGATCCCAGTGAAGAGTGAATTACAGTAGTCCAGTCTTGAGGAGATAAAGGCGTGGAAAAGCCTCTCTGCATCTGGCAGGGTTAAAGTGGGGCGGAGTTTGGAGATGTTTTTGAGATGATAAAAGGAGGTTTTGCACAGGTGTTTTATATGTTCATTAAAGGTCAGGTGAGGGTCAAACCTAACTCCTATATTAGTGACTGTGGAGGAGAGGGGTATGACCTGACTGTCGAAGGTGAGATGAGTTATGGAGGGAGGATGACTGAACCTGGTGTGGAGTGCCAACAAGGGCTTCGGTTTTGCTACTGTTTAACTGGAGAAAGTTGTTTCTCATCCATGCCTTTATCTCCCCAAGACAGGCGGTGAGACATGACATGGCAGCAGAGGGGCTTGGGGCAGTTTTGATGTAAAGCTGTGTGTCATCGGCATAACAGTGGAAAGACATCCAATGTCTGCTGATGACACGACCAAGGGGGAGCATGTAAATAATGAAGAGGATGGGGCCGAGGACCGACCCTTGCGGAACACCACAGGAGACAGGGAGCAGTCTGGACTTGCATCTTACCAGTGAGACATATTCAGTCCTGCCAGAACGGTAGGACTGAAACCACTTGATTGCAGAGCCTGATAGTCCAATGGTGGTGTGGAGGTGCTCTAGGAGGATAGTGTGATCCACTGTGTCGAATGCAGCAGTCAGGTCCAGGAGGATGAGGAGTGAGGGTGAACCTGCATCGGCTGTCATCAGCAGGTCATTCGTCACCCTGAGCAAAGCTGTTTCAGTGCTGTGGGCTGAACGAAATCCTGACTGAAAGTTTTCAAACAAGTTGTTGTGTTTGAGGTGGTCCTGAAGTTGGGAAGCAACTACGGATGACAGCAACCTGAGAGCCGGTGGGACACAGCCAGACTGAAGGGAAAGGTCAACAACTTTGGTGATGAAAGGACTGAGAGTGGGGATGTGTGACTTGAGCAGAGCAGTGGGAATGGGGTCCAGGGTACAGGTACAGGATTACATTTTTCTGACGATTTCCTCAACATGGCTCTCCTGAACCTCAGCAAGATGTAGGGGAGACAGCACACTTGCAGAAAAGGTGTTGGTGTCAGAAGGAAGCAGAGATGGAGAGCTGGACATCACAGAGCAAATGCTGTTGACCTTAGATCTGATAAAGTCAATGAAGCTGTTGCATTGCTCCTCTGTAGCCGGTAGAGGATGGTAGTGTTGGTTGTGTTGGAGGATGGTTGTGTTTTATGGTGGAAAAAAGCTGTTTAGAGTTTCCAGGGTTTTTATTTATTTAGCTGGAATAGAACTGTGAGCGAGCATCTTTAAGGGAATTGGAGTAGGCCCTTTGATGCTCACGGAAAGCCAGTTCATGGACAGTGAGCCCAGAGTGTCTGCAACGTTGTTCCAGGACACGCCCAGCTGTTTTTATTTTCCGCATGTGTGAACCAGGGAGCGGAACGTGAGAAATTTACCTCACGTGATTTGACAGGGGCATGGAGAAAACACTGCTCAGGGATGTAATTATAGAATTCCACTAATTCATCCATTGATGCAGATGCTGGGCTGGTGATGAGCTGGAGATCCATGGTCATAGAGGCTGTGTCAATTCTTTTCCAGTTCCAGAAGGCGCTTAGGTCTAATAGTAGGCAACACAAAAGTCAAGGCCATTGAGACCACCTTGTGGTCGGACACACCAAGATCATAAACCTGTAGGTTACTGTTGTCCTTCATAAATCTTGCTGCTATTACACCTGAATTTCCCTAACGGGATTAATACAAGTTTATCTTATCTTATGGTGAGAACTGTGTTGTGCAGTGTTTCATGTTCCACAGTACTTTTGCCTTCATGAGCTCCACCTCCTGACATATGTTTCCCTTTTATTCAATCGTAGCCGAATGAGGATCCCTCCAAGTATCTGGACAAGTGTCCCATATCAACCCCAGTCTTGCTGTATGATGGTCATGGCACTACTTGTGCGTCGCAAAGAGATGGGAGGAGATGCGAAAAGTGCGCCTAATTATGTATTAGTAATGAAACAAGAGGTGTTTTAGCATGACATCAGCTGCTAAATGAAAACTGTGCGTGTGAGAAATTTGACACAATTAATTAAAAAAAAAAATACGAACATCAGAAATGTTATTTGTTTAAATGTTTAAATGTGATATATCAATTAATATAGGCATATCAAAAATTGTCCCACCAGCTAACTGTTCTGCCAGGTCTTACACAGAATCGCTGTTCAATGTATGGTTTAAACCGTATTCTTTGCCTTTTCCATCCATCGTTCAAGCACACCGAGTACAGTGCTCACCTTCTGCGTAGTAGTAACGCAGATCTATTCAGGAAAAGAACTTGTACCTGAAGTACACTAACTAAACTAAGTAAATTGTAGAGACAGAGCAGCATATTAATTTCACCTGTTTTTTTTTACGTTATAGCCTCTCGAGCGCAAGCTACCCCCCACGTCAGCGTATCTGAAAACCTCCGTTACCCCTGAGACCGTAGTGTGGACTGGTGGTCACCAGTGAAACAACCCTCAGTTGTGCAGGTGTTTGTTGATATACAGTCAGACCAGGGATTCCACACAATGGCTTTATTTCTGCATTCACAATTAAAAATACATTGCATGAGTTTTTCAGCAATCGCGACAGCATTCCAGATCTGAAGTAACGTAAAAACAATATCAGGACAATGCTCTCTATAACTCATGCGGTTACCGTCAAAACTATTATCTCGGTTAAAACCCTTGCAAATGGCTGTATAGCATTACATTTCGAGAGCATCAGTTGACTCAACTTATATGGATGTAGCCCTTTGGAAAAGTAGGCTAGATGCTTAATGTTCATAAATAAATATTATAAATAAAGTATAAATAGAAAACGTTTATAAATAGTATAAATAGAATGAGTTAATAAATAGAATAAATAGGATTTAAAAGATTAAAAACTATTAATAAGGTTGTTATTGCATGTACCTAATGTGAAATGTAGTTCCTGATGCTGTAAATGTTTTCAAGGTATTTTATTTTGATTACTGTATGATAAAGAAATTGAAATGTAAGAGTTTATATGATGTTTAATTTGTTAGCCAATGAGACTGGAGTTGTAGGTCAGGGGTCAAGGGTAAGTTAATGGGAAGAGAGAGGAAACGAGACCAAAGCTACAACGAACGAGAGAAGACGTATTGAGATTTGCTCTGTAACACTGCTAAACGTTATGTGAGAGATACACTCCATGAAGCATAGAATTGTCATTGTTAGTAGGGCAGCACGATTATTGCCAAAATCATAATCACGATTATTTTGATCAATATTGAGATCACGATTATTTATCACGATTATTCATTTATTTTAGGGACAACCTCTTTTTATTGCACTTTCACATTTAAATGAACAAGAACACTGCTTCCACTTCCATTCTTGCTAACCGCCTTTGTATTGCAAATAAAATTGGTATATTTCCCCCGCCACTCAGAGTCTGGCTATTTTAAGGGACCTTTTGGTTCTTCAAGGCCCGTAACAGGAAAATATAAATTAAATTCATAAAATATAAATTAAATTCGTATCAACACTTTTTACCCAAAATTAAATCAAGAGAGCACTGCTTTCACTTCCATGTTGTGGTACATTCCAGCTAACGTCTTTGCATCAAAATAAAACTGATACGGTTCTTATTCACCTGAAGCAAAATATAAATACAATGTTTATCCAAAATAAAAGGACTAAAAATAAAAATGATAATTTTCATACAGTGCAGGTAATGCGCAAAGGGATCACGTCAAGTGTCTTGACCATTTTTCTGAAGCCTTCATTGCTCACAGTATTTATTGGACACATGTCTTTGGCCAAATGAAATGCGTTTGCATCCGTTATTTAAGTGTGTCTTTGGAAGGTGGATGGATACGCTGTCGCGCTATGCAGGGTCGCTGTTATGGTTTTCTGGGTTGACGTTGGACATGGACGGAAATTCAGTGAGGTAATGTTAGCTTTGGCCTTAATGCATTCGTCGTATTGTGGTTTGTGGTGATTTTTTAGATGGTTGAACAAGTTAGTTGTATTGCTATGCGGCGCAGACACAACTCTAACGCACTCAGTTTATATGATTTGTTCTGGGTTAACATCACTTGCCATAAATCCCCAAAAACTTCCAGACAACGGATGATCCTTTTCGAAGTACTAGCTCCTCGCCTTCTGCTCCTGACATTTGATTTACCTTTCACACGACACCCGTGACCATCAGCTCTCTGTTCTGTTGTCTGTCTCTCTACTCTTCTACTAAAACCGGAGTGAACTGCAGACAGAACTTTTTTGATGCTGCCGCACATGACACCTCCCATCTCGTTCTTCCCCTGGTGGTTGGCTGACTGCTATTTGAGGAAGCGCTTGAAGCAGAACACGCATTTTAAATGTCAATATTGCTGACGATCATGCTCATTTAATTGTGGCAGCCAAAATTGTGATCACGATTAAAATTCGATTAATTGTGCAGCCCTAATTGTTAGACTAACTACTAGTGAATCTTATAGAACAGTGAACAGTTGTTTAGTCGTGGTCTAGAGGACCGAGCCACCTATTCACTCTGAAGGCTAGCCTAGTATTCAAGGAGTTGGACAAGGGTAGCCTTCGGCAACACCACACAGCGTCCCGACGGCCTAGCAAACCCCAACGAGACAAGGGACAGCAAAGTCCAGGCAGTGGACAACTCCGGTCGACATCTTAGGTGTGCTGCTTGGAAGACATCTTTTTTTATTCTATCTGTCGGTCAAGGATCCGTATATCCGGTGGGATCGGTGGTAAAACCAGAAGTGAGTACTTAATACGTTTTGATTGGCTAAAACCAGGACCTTTTTTGTACTTGAGTAACAATGTCGATTGTCTGACTTTAAATGTAGTGTCACGTTTAACACTGCTCCTCAATATTAATAGCAACTGAATTACACTTGAAGCAGGTGTAATCGCTAGCGGTAAATAACGTAAACGTAAACGTAAAAAAACGTGAATGACCGATAAAGGACTGCTATTACACATCACAAACACACATAATCGGTGTGTTTGCCAAGTTTATCTTAAATTACAGTAGCTTACGCAAGCTTACTAGATAGCTAGCGCGTATACATGTTTGGTTAGCTTACTAGCACCACACTTACCCTTATTTACGTCAATCCTGGACTTTTTTTTTCTCGCCTGGGAAAACTAATCTCAGTGTACTTATACAACCTCCCGTCAAGCTAAGTTTACATTATATTTACATTTAGTCATTTAGCAGACGCTTTCATCCAAAGCGATGTAGAGAGAACAATCAAGCTACGAGCAATAGAGACCTAGTGTAACAATAAATACTATTATACATAAGAAATAAAAAAAGTGCAGGAATGTTACTACTGTAAGTGCGAGTAAAGTACTAGTTAGAGGAGATAGCATTACAGGAAGGATAAGGAGAGGTAGAAAAAGGAAGAGGAAGGGAGAGGAAGTGCAATTCATTGATTTGCAATTAATCTCGGGAAATTATAGTTACAATTTGCAAACAGCAAGCTTTCCTGTCAGTTGAGTAATATGCTTAGTTAAATTGCTATTCATAATGGACCCGCCATTCGAAGAACCAACCCCAGAGCTCCCCAGGTCCATGTCTGATGAGTTTTATATAAACTACCCTCAGCACTGTCACTCAAGAAGGAATGTAGTCTATATAACTGCCACTCTGCCTGAAGAGTTTCCCCCTAATGTAGTCTATATAACGTTTACTTAACTTACTTACGTAACCTCGGTTCCTTGAGCAGGAACCAGACATAACAGGATGGTACATGACCATAGTCATGAGCCCAAATCGAAGCATTTATCCATTCACGCCTGAAAGGCCGCGATATCTGTCAGCACGAGCTCCTGAGCCCGCCCCTCAGGAGTCCTTATCTTACGACGTGCCTTACATTTTGGTTGCCCTTAGCATCTAGATACTTGATATTAAAGAAATATCTAGACCTGCCCATCTCAGTCAAACACCTTTGGTACACTTTTATACTTCAGATGTACTTCAAATGACTGTATGGATGATTGTATTTCCTGTGGAAAGTCCTCATTACTACTCACCTCTGACCAGCAGGAACACCTCCTTCTGCTAAGGGAAGTGGAAGATCCATGGACTGGTCACTCTTCATGGACACACAGCTCGATACAGGAGAGGGGGATCTAGTGGGAGTCATCAGCCGTATATATAAAAATCACTACAGTCAAAATTACCTAAATCCTTTTTTTTTCTGCAATACTTTGCCATAACATATTATGCAATTTCAAGGAATATTACTGATTTAAAATAATTACAGGGAAAATATCTCTTTGATTTAAAATATTTCCACAGTGTCACTCTGAAGATCTTTCTTTAACTCTATTCATTTAGTTATGAAAGCAGGGGCGGACTGGGGGGAAAAAGTGGCCCGGGAGTTACTGTCAGACCGGCCCACTCAATACACGGCGAGTTGCCCACTCAATGCATTGCACGTATCGACCAGTCGGTCACCTATTTTGAAAATTACCCACACACTTAACATTATTTTGGATAATTACAAAGAAATTACATCATACATGTTTTGTTCAATAACATTTGGATCCACCAATTTGACTGGATGGACACATGGAATAAAATGATACTGGCTATTGTAACACTCCAAGGTAGGTATAGTTTTCTAGATGAATATGCTAAACTCTGGGCTAGTATCAGATGGTTATGTATAACTACAGAGCCTTAAGGAATGAATGTCAGCAGAGAAAGACCACACAATAAAGAAACTGGAATCAGAGGGTAGAATTAGTTGGAACCAGTGTCGGCTCCTGAAAAAAATACTCAGGGGGGGCATATTTTTGATAATTATTAAGGCGACCCATTCAGTAGTTACATTAAGCAAGACAATTGTATCAATTTGTTGTTAGCTGATTAACTCATACAGTAATACCTTTTTGTCCACTAGATGGCAGCACACAACAGAAATATTTCCCCTCTACCTACATAGCTAGAGTAGCTATTTACAGGTGGAAAGCTATGAAAGAAAGTTGCATCCAGGAGCCTTCATAAGCAAACATAATGTGGCTCCACATTAAAATATCCCACTTTTTCATTATCCACATGTCTCAAAAGTTGTATGATGTAACATAGCTTAACAGGACACATGATATGTCCAATAATAACATAAAGAAGGGGGCAACATATAAGTCAAAACCAACTATATTTATTGACTGATCTTGAAAGTACTGGCTTACAAAAGCTAAATAAGTCATCACATAAAAAATAACTCGGTGTTAGTGCAAGAAGCGAACATTCACACTGTAAAACCTATGACAAGTGACAGTGGTATATAGACCACGTTAGCCACTTCACAGCCTGCTAGCCACGATTTTCTTACGTTCCACCTCTTGGATGTAGGACCCCCCCCCCTTGTAGAAACCTGTTGAATGGATACATTTGGTCTAAGAAGTCCTAAATGTTTTGTTGTCAATTTATCTTCATTAGTACGCCGACTTTCAAAGAACGAATGGAGTTGTTGCACTGAATGTTAAAAATGGATTTAACAAGAGAGTCAATGAGAGAGATCTGGGGCGATTTCCATTTTGCCCAAAAAGGAGGCGGGGTCATTTCAAGCACCACGTTTGCCTGACTGTTGGCTCATTCGACAATGACATGCAGAGGCAGATCAGACGGTCTAGTGGTAGAATCCGACAGAAAAAAAAACTCCTTTTCCCGTAGGCAGTGCGTCGCCCCAATCGCCCTTATGGACAAGCCGCCCACTATATTATAGAAATGAACAGTACAGAACATACGATGGGGTGTGAACATCAGTGGTATCAGTAGTGTTGCATGCTGGGTGTGTGATTGTGTGTGTGTGTGTGTGTGTGTGTAGGGGTGTCTGAGAGCGAGTGATGCAAGTGTTGAGTAGGCTAGAGCGATTGACACTTAATAACGCCTAAAACAAAGTTAGACATACGGAAGACATTAGATGAGTAAAGAAGACACTTCAGAATAGTTTCGAAAACTAGGCACCATGAGTGTGAATACAGATCGCAAAGAGTAGTATAAATATCAGTCAGTGGTATTAACTAGCTTTTGGAAATAGATTCAATAATATGTGTTCTGTGTAGCATCGAATAACTTGGGGGGCCGGCGATGTGAGAGGGAAGGGCCGTTTGGTGAGCGGAGTGGGCCGGTATTTTGGACCATCCCAACCCCGTCGGCCCACCGGGGATTCCCCCGGTATCCCCGATGGCCAGTCCGCCCCTGTATGAAAGTATTTTGATTTGAACAGCAAAGTCGGACATGACAAGTCAGCCTCTGGTCTGTCTCATAGTGTAACCTTCTGACAATATAGTCGTACTGTAATCCTCACTACTACATTTAAAAAAAGCTACAAAATATACTGAAATGGTTCTCAAGATCAGTCCTAGGATTTCACCCTTAGGGGCTGCTTGTGAAAATGTGAAGGTTAACATTGTCAATGAATGGATTTCGTTGGTCTCCTTCAATATATAAATACTAGATATTAAAGAAATATCTAGAACTGCCCATCTCATATTAATATCTAGCATAAAAGACAAGTCAAACACCTTTAGTACACTGTATGGATGATTGTATTTCCTGTGGAAAGTCCTCATTACTACTCACCTCTGACCAGCAGGAACACCTCCTTCTGCTAAGAAGGGTGAAAGATCCCTGGACCGGTCACTCTTCATGGACACACAGCTCGGTACGGGAGAGTGTGATCTCTTCTGCTGCATGACGCTGTAATTCACAGACACAAACACACACACAATTGTAGACGTAGACATTTTAAGGAACAGCTCTGTTTGTTTGAATGCCACCTGAGACCTTTAGCAAAGTCTGGGAAAATTGGTCGGGACAGAATTATTGTCAGTCATACCTATTGGTGTTTATTAGCTGAGCTAAAACTGGGTTAGCATTTTAAGAGATTCAGTTAGATTCAGTTTCATTCTGCTTGCAGCTACTGACTTAGAACACAACCTTGCCAAATATCTGATTGAGACAAATGGCCATTACATAAATACAAATGTTCTCATCTTTGATTGGTCCAGTTACTACACACTCCTGCTCTACTGTGGGTTGGGTTCTACTTTCTGATAGGTAGCCAAATGAAAACAAAAAACACTCAGTTAGCTCTCATCCAATCAGCTTTAGTTGCCAGGCAGAAATCATGCTGACAAGTTGTTTCCCTCACACCCACAGATACTTGCATAATCTGCTTTTATTTGTACGTCGTAACTTTTTGCTTATAAATAAATAATAAAAAGATTAATAAACAAACAAACAGACACAGAAATAAACAAATAATACATGTAAACTCCTGCGCCTCGTTCGTCGTACCTCGTTTAGCAAGTGTTACGTCCACATGGCTCGATTTGGAAATAACATTAAATTGGGAGACCACACAGAGTTATGATTAAAGAAAAGGGTAATTTATTAACTCATTAAATGAAAATACTTACAAAAAGTCAGTAAATGGGCGGCAAGAGAACGTAAAGCTCAATGTAGTGCAGATCAGCATAGTGTATGTGTAGTGGTAAAATGACAAAAGAGGGAGCTGAGGAACAAAGGTCTTGCAGCCCTGTGCAAGCAACGAAGAACCGAGAAAAGCCGACCTCCAACTCACATCAGGAACTCTTTTTAAATGTCCCCGCCAATCAGCTGCCATCTAGCCATGTTGGCCAGACCAGACGGCTCCCCCTGTAGACTGGAGGGAGAGGGACAGCCCAAAGTCTTATTTACCAGGGTTTGAGTGAGGCAGACCCAGCACGGCAAAGCCAGGCATGACAGCGAGTTACTTAGATAATTTTCAGGATGAGATAATATAAGTCCTTCTTTTCGGTTCGTTGAAGCAACTTTGGCTAATTCACCATAGCAACACATCAATAAACTTGAAACTGCTCCAGCGCAGGCTAATTTAAGTGAAGCTGGATAAGCTTGCCACACCCCCGGAAAAAAATGGCAGCTCCCTTCCTGAGAGATCCAATTGAGCAAGGAGCTATAGTAGTTAGATTAGCATTTCATAGGGAAAGAGTTCTTTGCAATCGCCAAGATCCGTTATTTCATAGTGATGAGTTCTTGTATGAGCGCTACAGATTCAGCCGACAAGGAATAATTGGTACGTTTTTGTAGTGTCGGCGATGCGGAGAACAAAGCACTCATAATTATATGACAGTGTTATTAGTACACCATAGCAGTGTTTCCCCTACCGTTATATTAGGGGGGCGCCCCGCCCCCCCAACGGCACCCCCCGCCCCTCCTGGAAGGTCAAGTTCATTTTGTTCAATTTTATTTTCTATAAAGCGCCAGATCACAACGGAAGTCATTTAAGATTACCTTTCCTATAGAACAGGTCTATAGCTTGTTATTTTATTAAACAAAATAAATAGCCTTATGTTATTTATCTTATTTACACGACGGCATGTAATTTCTGTCTCTACATGGTCGCGCGATTACAATTCTCTGTATCACGCATGGTGGAGTTCCACCACGATGCGCACAAACACACACACACAGACACGTGCGCGCACACACAGGTGAGCACGCTCCCACCAGCGGACAGAATTGGGCTTAAGAATCAGTGCACAGCTACGGACACTTAAGCTTTAAAAAACACATTTCCAGGCGTTCATGAATCCAGCGATCTTTTCCTAGGTAGGGTCGACAATGAGGCCCAATGGCTACAACAGACGTGGAAACAGAAAGAATGTCAGACACAGACACAGACACACACACACACACACACACACACACACTGCCCAATGAGAATGGCTACAACAGACGTGGAAACAGAACGTATGCCTATGTCCGCACCGAAAATTCAGAAATAGATCTGGCTTCCATTTTTTATCATTTTCCTCGAGTTGTGCGTGGCCCTTTTTTACATAGAGTCTGGTAATACATCTATGAAATGTAAGGAACATTATTTATTTTGCTGTGAATAATGAAGGAAGCAATACATCTGATTATTTCCCAAACCCTCAAGAGCTGTTGCCATGGAGATTTAACGTTACTTTCTGTTTGAAGATAAGGTAGCAGCTAGTGTTGAAGAATGGATGACTTTAAATCGGACGACTTTAAATTAATATATGAAATTGAACATTAACACCTATACGGATAAAATAAATAAACAAGGATAGCAAAACAGATTGATAAGCATAGAATGAGAACGGCAGAAACACAGGCAGGACGTTAGATGACGAGACAGATCATAGTGACACAGGCTGGTTTTTTTTCGTCATATGAAGGCTGAGACATAACATTTTATTCAGTCTTACTGATGTTCCTTTTGTAATGCCAACATGTGCACTTCGTTGTGGATAAGTAAAGCCTATTCTGCTACATTTTTGTAGTCCTGGTAATCTTTTTGTTTGGCATATTGGTGAGGTTATTAAAAGGACCATTTCTCAATGGTTTTGTTCTTGATGAATAAATGTTTGTTTATTAATCAGTTATTTTTCAACAAATAATTAAATTATAATTACAAAGAGGACAATTCGCAACTTTATATCCCAACTTTCAACAACAATTTCATTGCAAAAAACACCTACAAATAAAAACTTTCATCGCAACTTTTTGGAAAAGCTCCTGCGAAATCAGGAATTTTAGGCCGCAAATATCTCAAAACATTTTCTTCCAGAAGGCCAAAAAGGTAAACTGCAGTGACAAAAGCTGCACACTTTGGGGATAATTGTCATTAAAAGACATGTTCCGATGTTTAGTTCAATGTACAGTTAGAATAATTGTTCAGTTGTTATATTGACTGCTGTCATTAAAAGAAACACATGAACACCATGATTCCTTTAAGCGTTTGTGTCGGTGGCGGTGGCCGCGCCGCGCCGCGCACCGTGCCCCCCCCCCCCCAAAGCTGTAAACCTAGGGGAAACACTGCATAGCATATCATTATTGTAGAAAATGATTAAGGTGGACTCATGATAAGAATAGAGAGAAAACATCTGGGGTTACGACCGTTACCCCGGTTCCCTTAGCAGGGACCAGATATAACATATGGGACGTGACATAGTCATGGGACCAATCGAAGCACTATTCACTCACGCCGGAAGGCTGAGATTCGTCCAATCACTGGAGTGCATAAATGCCCCCTCTGGAGTGCATAAATGCAGGTGATGGACTACTAACTTCCTCTTGAATACTGAGCTTGAAACACAAACCCAATAACAAGACACTGTAAACGCCACGCTTGTTATATCTGGTCCCTGCTAAGGGAACCAGGGTTACGGTCGTAACCTCAGATGTTCCCTATCGCAGTGGACTGCGATATAACATATGGGACCGTATCCCATCACGCGTGAATAACAGTGACAGCCAAACAACACACACCAACCCGTCATTGTCTTGCCCTCCTATGACTACTCTGAAGGAGTTACAAGCTTCAGCAGCTGAGATGGGAGAGACTCTGCATACAACAACTGTTGCCCGGGTTCTTCACCAATCAAAGCTTCATGGAAGAGAGCCACTTTGGTCTCATCAGACCACAGAACCTTCTTTCACTTGACCATGGAGTCTCCCACATGCCTTTTGGCGAACTCTGTTTTTTTTCAACAGTGGCTCTCTTCCATAAAGCTTTGATTGGTGACTTGGACTCTTATCCCACCCCCATGCCTCAAGTCTGAGCTATGAGCTATGAACCAGAGTCCATTTATGTCATCCACACATAAGGAACATGCAGCTTTTATTGTATTAAGATATAAGTTTGATATTAAGTAAGATATTGTGTTAAGTTATCTTTGGCACACACTGTCCTCCATTAAGACTGACCTGTCAGAAGTAGACACACCCCTTTTAGGGGCTCTGGCCTTCTCTTCTTCCCCATCTGGATCAGAGTGCTCTGGATACTCCATCCTCACATCTGAAAACACACACACACACACACCATTAACAACATGTTGGGGTACTGTTGGTGATATTTTCTCTGATATCGGTTTCCCACAAAATGTAATCAAATGTAATCATGTGGTTAAAAAAAATCCAGTATGGTTCAGCAAAGTTGGGAATTGACACTGATGGAACTGCAAAATAGCTATTCTACTGTTATTTTGTATCATTTTTTATCTGTAACATATATTGATGTTTCCTGCTCTAATTGGCTGTTGCATGGTGGTTATTGTGTGAGCATAGAAATGCTCATACGGGGGACTGATGGAACCGGAAATATTGATATTCGGTTGTTGTATATCACTTGAGGTACGGGACACAAATATTTCCAGTGTTGAATTTTTACAGGGTGAAAGACGTTTTCAAATTTGCAATAATAGCAGACTGAGCCATGGCTGCGGTGCAGGCATTTGCTTGATAGTTATATCGGTGGCTTTGCGCATTGAATTGGCATAGCAAGGTAGTCATTTATCAGAGCGAGGCGGTTTGATTCGATGTCCGAGTAAACTGTAATAATTGCAATAATTGGATGGGTTATAGTGAGTTGCGTGGTAAGGGTAATTTTGATCATAGCGTTTAAAGGAATTTAAACTCGTAGTTCAAGCTGGCCGCAGTTTAGAGAGCTCAGTTGAAAACTTCTGCACATAGAAAAGTCTTGTTCGCTACAATTGACTTTATTGTTTTTTATAAGGACCAGGACGAGTCCGTTTCTGAGGTTTGTTTCGGCGTTGTATCCGTTTGTCTGTCCCATGTTGTATGTTCATTGTGTAAGCCTATGTGCATCGATCTGTGTTGTCCTGTGTTCTCAGTAGCGACTGCGCATGATCAAACAGCATCAGTGGCGTAACGTAGTAACGACGGGCCCAGGTGCAAGATATCTGATGATCTGATGATCTAAAATGATCTAATTTAGGCAGCTTTGCCGCCTTATCCTCCTGTTCTTTTTTCTCTTGCCTTTTTCTACTTCCACTCTTATGCTTAAAAGGCATTGTTACGAGTAAAGTTGTGCTGTGCTCAATGAACTAGGTTGTCGAGACCTTTGAATTTGTTTATCTATAGCGTATTGTATTGTTACATGATCAAATAGAGACTTAACATTGGACAACAACATACATATTACCCAGCAATTATCATTGCTAATCACAAAAATACCAAAGAAAATAAGAACTTATTCATTTCATTGAATAGTTTTTTGACAGTTTATATAGTATATGTAGGATAAGCATATGGTTTTGTTATGAATTGCTACTTTTCCCCAAAAAATTATAAAAACCATGACGGAGATAAGTTTGCCTTTTCAAGAGTATATATAGCATTAGACATTGCTATTACTCTAAAAACAGTTCGTCTTTGAGCACAATCATATGTATAGCAGCCATATGCCATGGTTGAATTGGTCTGTGCTTTGGTGCTTTTATTTTGGTATCTGGTGGGTGTGTATGCAAGTCACGTGGGTATTGGCATAGGAATTAGTGAATGAATATATGCACCTGGGCACCTGTGGTAGTATGGCGAGGGGGTGAGTAGGGAGAGCACAGTTTTTGTTGACCGCTCAATATGCTGACTATTGGAACTTTGGATTTTATGGACTAACTAAAACGCTTACTGGATGAATTGCATGTATATTTATTATCGCCACCTTGCACAGAAGCACTTGCACTTTTCTATCTGCTGTCCTGTTCAAGACAGATGTTTATCTGCCTATAAAAATAAACAGAAGAAATCGTAACCTCCAGAGCGGACATTGGAATTGTTGGTAGCGCGTCACTCAAGTGAATCTCCCTTACTTAGCCTCAACATTCAGTTGTCGCCGCAATAATATGTGAGAGGAGAACATTTTACGCAGTTCTGAGGCGGGCCCATCGAGAGACACATGTATAACTTTGGCCCGGCTACGGGCCCCGACACCCCACGGGCCCAGGTGCAGCCGCACCTGCGGCACCCCCTATAGTTACGCCCCTGAACAGCATTATCTGGCCCATTGGATGAAATGATCAAACTTTAGCCAGTTAGCAGGAGTGCTATATAACAGTGGTTCTCAAACTGGGGTCCGCGGACCCCTTGGGGTCCGCAACGCCTTGCCTGGGGGTCCGCGAAAAAGTCTGGCTTCCAAAGGTTTTTTTATTTTTTATTTATTGCAATACAGTATACAAAACATATAGACTAATGTTGCACGGTGTACCGGTACTAGAAAGGTACCGCAGAAACCTTACGTAAAAAACGATACGGATTTGCATATTTTTAGTATAGGTACTTCATTAAAATAGCACGCAATCAGAGCGCACTCACTGTTCCGCTCCCTGTCAGGCTGCCTGCACGCATTGACTGCAAGAGCGGAGCTGCCCAGCTCTCACACATGCAACAGGCAGCCCTCACTCACAGCGAGTGATCTCAGGGGAGACATGGCCTCATGTGCAGGAGCTCTTGCCGACCGTCCTCGGCTTGTATAAAAAAAAAAAAAAAAATAAGATCTGGAAGTACTTCGGATACGAAGCAGAATGTGAAGGAAAGCCCATCGACACACAGAGACCCGTCCGTAAAACATGCTTCAAAGTCACTCTGGCAAAAGGAGGCAACACGTCAAATATGGCTTAGCACCTCTCAGACAGACACCCGAACTTTTCAGAGAGTTCAAAGAACGACAGGTTAGCAAATGTGATTATAAACATGAACACCCCCAAGCTCACCCATATACAGCCTCACTAGTAGTTTTAGCCTAGTTTAGAGACAAGCGATTTTCCCCATCACAGAATTTTGACGGTGCGTAGTACAATGATCATAATGCAGTGTGGCTAACGTAACTAAACCGCATTTTTCACGCTAGTAATGTTAACTGCCATAATCTGCAAGTGATGCATTTAATCTTCCATCAGTACGGGTCGTGTTTATCGTTGCAGAAGGCCCTTTTTTAAAGATAGGTTAGCCGAAGGCATATCGGATGGCCCTATTGCATGTATTCTCGTTTAAGACGTTTATCTAGCTTTCAATTTGGCTGCAAGAACGTAGCCCAGTTCATTGTCAAAATTAAACTCTAGAAAGAAAACGCTATACGTGTATAATCAATGCTATGATGTCACCATGTAGTTTTCATTAAAATCTTGCTGGAGGCTAATACTAATATGAATGCCATTTGTTAAGTGTTCGTGACAACCCTAATACAGACAAGTGCTCATCACATCAGCCATAAAACAACAGCAGATATCTGGCTTCCAAAGTTTGCCATCGTTCAGTGACAACAAGACCGGGTAAATAAACTGGACTGGACAAACTATGAGCTGAGAGACAGGCACACCCTTCTCATTGATCACACACACACACACACACACACATCACCACCACTGAGATTTGTAGTGTCAGTCGGGGATACAAGTTTATGATAACATTAGGTGGATATTTCATTTTTGTTAATGTCTTTGTTAAAAATAAATCTTCAGAATCATCTCCGTTGGAAAACCATACAATCTGCTTTGATAAAAAATGTTTTTCCATCAATATGTTTTTATGTAAGGTAAACATTATTTAGCTTCTCAGCACATTTTACAAAAATATCATTTAAAAATCTATCCTACATACTGTCAAGTAATGCCAAATGTAATAAAATGACTATCTAAAACTCTTGTGATATTAGTACTATATGATTTTAGAGTAAAAGAGTCCAAAAGCATATAACATTACAAATAGCTATAAGCCTATATGGTTTAATTTGGGATGCGATTATGAGGGGGTCCTCGGAAAATGTTCTGCCCTTTGAGGGGTCCCTGGCCCCATAAAGTTTGACAACCCCTGCTCTATAAGACCATTTTTTTAAAGATGGGCCTACATGATTTATTACTCAGAGATAAGATCATTGTATGTTGTGTTACTATTACGAGTAATTGTAAGCATATTTTTAACGGAACAAAGTATTCGTCCTGGGTGTATATGTTTAAGGTACATGGAAATAAGATACCTTTTCAGAAAAACATTTGTAAAAGTATAGGACACATTAGCTGGGCCCACGATAGGTTGGGAAGCCTCTTTTAAATAAAAGCATCCCATGCTGGTTGTTCAAATGACCGGCCGCTGTCTGATAGTCAATGTACACCATTGAATAGTGAGGAGGCAGACATCTGCTACTGATAATACTAATTAGCACAGTCCCATACTATGCCGTCATTTTGCTATCTTTATTATGACACATAATATGAGATTAATTAAGGCTGATCAAACTTTTCTGTATGAGATTCATTTATTTGAATGCCTGCCTGAGACTAGACTGAGGTATATGAGTTTTATTACGTCTGGAAAAACTATAAATCTCTGTGAGGCATGACACCTATAAGGTTACAGTCGCATTCTTTCATAAATAACATTGGCAGGGATGTTTATGATGAAAATACTTCCTAACACAGCCAAACATAGAGCAAGTGCAGGACGCTATTCTCCATATTACAAGTCAGTTTACCGGCAAATGATTTTGAAACCACAGACTGACTTTGAAGCTTAAGGAAAAGTGTTACATAATTTTGCTTTAATTGCCCAAGTTCCATTTTTCACCATGAGAGCCTACTAGTAGGCTATGAACTACTTATGTTTAGTGGCTGATATTTTAATAGGCTGTGGCAAGGATATGCTTTAGAAATTCCAGGAATTAATTGTTAAGTGCAATGATATCTTCTTAATATCCACGGCGAGTTACGCTAAAGATGACGGTGGTCAACGGTATCATTTGGCTATCCTACTTCCTTGTTAACCAAATTAAGTCAGTTTCATTATTCCCCATATACGACACTCACGACAAACATCTCTAACAATAACATATGAATGTCGTTAAACCGAAATATTTTACCCACGTCTAATATATTTCACTTAGACCAACCTGTTGTCATTAGTCCATCCTTAATAACTTAAAATCAATCTAGGGTATCCTAGGTTGAATACTTGAAGACAGTTTCAGTGCAGATAAACTCCTTTCTTAAAGAAAACAATATCCTGGAGAAATTTCAATCAGGCTTGAGAACATGCCAAGGCACTGAAACTGCTCTTACTAAAGTAATCAGCAACCTCAGACAAAATGTGGATGCAAAAAAGGTCTCAATCCTTGTCCTCTTAGACCTTAGCACAGCATTCGATACGGTTGATCATGACATCCTAATCAATCGTCTTGAGTTAGTTGGCTTTCTGACTGGTTCAGAACATACATCAAAAGGGAGAACGTTTTACATCAGGCTTGGAGATCATGTGTTTAAGAAACATGACATCTGCTTTGTGGTTGCACAAGGGAGCTGACTTGGTCCATTATTATTCTCACTATACATGCTGCCACATGGGCGTTGGCGTAAGGTAGTTACTTTTAATTACTATCGTAGCGTTCCCTTCTTCCGCCCCCGCATCTTAAAAAAAACGCTAAACGAAGATGTTTGTCGATATAAATAGTGTTTAATTAATCAACCTTAGGGATGAACCAGATATGAAAATTCTTGGCCGATACCGATGTTTAAAACACCAATCTAGCCGATCGCCGATACCGATATTTGTTTATTTTATTTTTGTTGTTATTCATTCACCCTTTTGTGCCAGAAAAGTAATTAAATAATTATTTAAAAAGCACTATTTTCAATTAATTTCAATCAGATTTATGAAACAATCTTTAGTTTAACTAAAAATATTCTGTTTCTCACTGTTAAAATACACCTACTATTACAATTATAGATCACACATTTCTTTGCAAGTGGCCAAACTTGCGAAATCGGCAGGGGTTCAAATACTTATTTTCCCCACTGTATATACATATGTATGAATGTATGTATGTATGTATGTATGTATGTATGTATGTATGTATATATATATATATATATATATATGTATGTATGTATATATATATATGTATGTATACATGTCTATGCTTTTGGCTATCAGTCAGTGAGTCTCAAGAGTCGTTCGAAAGCCATCAGCTACTTTTTAATCGCTTAATATTGTGCCTAAACGGACACTACATAACCCAGATGCCTTTTGGCTATCAGCCAGTGAGTCTCAAGAGTCGTTCGAAAGACATCAGCTACTTTTTAATCGCTTAAGATTGTTGCACAACGGGGGAATTGCTAATCGCTAACGAAATGCTAGTGGCTAAACCTATGTGCTTACTTACAGGAGACTGGCAGCCAATATTAAGCGCCTAAAAAGCAGCTGATGGCTTTCGAACAACTCTTGAGACTATCTGACTGATAGCCAAAAAAGTGTCCGGGTTACATAGTGTCCATTTGGGCACAATATTAAGAGACTAAGCTGTAGTTCTAGCTACACCTGCCTTGCAGGTATCCTGTAGCAAATTTCAACAGGTTTCGCCGCTAGCATCTCGTTAGCGATTAGCAATTTGTGGGTGCCGTCAGATATGTCTAATAATCACAACACATTAAGGACTTTCTTAGAGCAACACAACAAAGGAATTGCTAATCGCTAACAAGATGCTAGCGCGAACCTGAAATTTGATTACTACAATGTATGTTTCCATAGTTATGCGGATGACACGCAACTGTATATCTCTGCCTAACCAAATGATGCTGCAGCAATACATTCCATTACTACCTGTCTTTTGGTGATAAATAGGTGGATTAGCAATAATTTCTTGAAGGTAAACGAGGACAAAACTGAGATCCTACTAGTCGGCCCTAAAACAAAAAGAGAAATGCTGTTTAATAATCTGGGGAAATGAACTCCCTTGATTAAATCCGAGGTTACAAGTCTTGGTGTTATTTTAGATTCAGATTTAAGCTTCAAGTCTCACATTACCAGGTGACGAAAACATCATTTTTCCACCTTAGAAACAAAGCTAAAGTACTATCATTTATAAATCAAAAAGAAACTGATTCATGCCTTTATTTCAAGCCGGCTTGATTATTGTAATGCAATTCTAACTGGCCTCCCGAAAAAAAATCCTGAGAGACTTCAGCTCATTCAAAATTCTGCAGCTCGGCTATTAACCAGAACCAAGAGGAGAGAGCACATTAATCCACTTTTAGTTGCTCTGCACTGGCAGTAACATTTTGAATAGATTTTAAGGTCCTTCTTCTATATACAAAGCCCTTTATGGGCTAGGACCAAGTTACATTGCAAACTCCCTTGTCAGATACTGTAAGATAAATTCAGTTCAGTACGAATTTATTAACAACTTATTCATATTAACAAATGTATATAGGCCTATATAGAGACACAGGTATGCATTAGGACACACTGTGCAGAACAGAGCCTGAGAAAACAGAGAGTCATCTGCTTCAGTTCATCTGGCTGGGACAAGGTCAAGTCAGTGGCCTCTTAGCTTGGTGCAGGACAGATAATGACCATCTGCAGAAGGGAGTATAGGTGCTCACAAAGCTATGATTGTCACCCAGAAATTATTGCTGCAGAATATGTTGTGCTACAGTCCCAGAGAGGCGTATACCTGGAGGCCCCTAGGAAGTAACCTCAGTGGATCTGGACTTAAAAGACGTTGACGGAACTCTGTGTGAAGTCAAGTCAAGCTGTATTTGTGTCACTATTTACCAGTAAAACTTCTCTTGTTACAACCAAATGCTTCTGGTGGTGGTCTCTCTCTAAAACCAACACGCAAGAGTAAAAATAACTCTTACAATACTTGCCTTCAAAAAACACTTCAATCATCTAATGCTGGTTTATTGGAGGTTCCCAGCAACAGCCGTAAGAAAATCGGGGATGCAGCCTTTGTCAATTACGCCCCAAAGCTATGGAACATACTGCCTATAGATGTAAGGGAAGCCAGCTCGCTAAATATTTTGTTTTAAAAGCTAAAAACGCATCTCTTCACCTTAGCCTTTAATTAGCTACGACTTTGCACTATATACTGTATATATACATAGTTTTTATTTATTTTTATTTTATGCTTAATGAGTTTTATTTTCTATCTTGTGTTATGCATTTTATGTATTCTTTTTTTTTTATCTTAAATATTTCTGCACTCTATCCTAGTTTTTATGTTTTATGTTTATTTGATGTCCATTTTTAATGTGGATCACTGTGCATGTGATTTCTTTCTGCACGTTATTTCTATGCTGTTAAGCACTTTGAGCTGCATTGTTTTGCATGAAAGCGCTATACAAATAAAGTGTATTATCATTAGGCTATCTACTTCCTAGTTAACCAAGCTGCGTCCGTTTAATTCTTACCCATATACGATACTCACTACAAACGTCTTATCCAATAAAATATGAATCTCGTCGAACCAATATATGTCACCCACCTGCTTTGTGTCCGTCTTCTGATTCCCACAGAATCCCCTCAGCCTCTCATCACTGTGTGTCTTTGAAATGGAGGCGCTGGTTACACCGGAAGAAGAGCCGACAAAACAAGTTTCCTCTTTCCTAACCAAGCAGAAAGACATTCAGATAAGACAAACAACTTCAATAAATGACCCCTGTCGGAAAAGAGCGAAGATGTAGGCTATGGCGAACCAATAATATATGGAAACTGGTTCGACTAATCGGCTCCCATTGACATGAATAACATTACACCGTCTCAGTCCATTTTGGTGAGAGTGGAGCTGCTGAACGACTTTCATTTTCGTTCTCGAAGTCGAGTGGAAGTTATTTACCCCATCTGAAAAGTAGTTGATAAATGAAGCAGAGATGTGGGCTTTTTGTCTTTGTCTTGTTTTGTCTAAAACTAACAAAGTAACTCAGGCTGGCTCAGGTGCTTGCACTGCCGCCTCACAGCAAGAAGATCATGGGTTCGATTCCCGCATGGGGCGCTGTTGGCTCTGGGGGGGCAGGTCCTCCCCAGACCTTCAGTGCTCAGGTGGGCTAACTCCCGGGCCTTTCTGTGTGGAGTTTGCATGTTCTCCTCGTGTTCCCCGGGTTTCCTCCACTTAGCACCCCAACAGAAAAAACATGCAAAAGAACAGAACACTCTTCGTCCGTCCCTGACCAAGACAGACAGTTCACCTCACCTGGTCCCCGGGCGCTTAAAAGCTGCCCACTGCTCCTGGGGTTAACAGTCCGGGATGGAAAAAAGCAGAGATTAAATTCACAACGACCTCAGGCCTGTGTGTGTCCTGTGTCGCCTCCATGTATTCACGTGTGTGTCGCTTGTGCGATTAACGTCTGACAAATATACAAATAAACTTGCGTAACGTCAGACTACGCCAACAAACAGTAGCCTAAGACATGGTGCCAGCTTGAGAACGTATGTCCCCCCGATACCCGCACCTTTTCACCTTGCTTCGCCTCAGTCTAATGCAATGGATTTATATTTTATATTATTTATATAATATTTTACAAACTACTTTCGGGTATTTCAAGACCTTTTTGCGTGAACGTTTGTGAAGTTCTGGAATTCTCTATCTCGAAATGCATGTGCACAAATAATTCCAAGATGAGGCTGTAGAGTTAGAGTCTTTAGTTTGCCCTCTCCTCAAGCTCCTATTAGCACACAGAGCGCTGATAAACTCCAGAGATATTCTAACAGCTCAAGAGATGTTCTGTGGAACTGATTGTGCAACGCGTGTGTAATCAGCAACGCAGTAAGCTATGTTAGTAAATTGTAGGAAATTGACAGACGTTGGGTGACAGCATTGCCAGGTGCCCTACCTGACAGGTGATCTGTACAAAGGCTAATTTAGCAGCATCTGTATACAGTTTGTCTATTTTATTCTGCAGTTGAATTAACTTTAATTTCTCGATTTCTGAGAGATTTTCTTCATTCAATAAAACATTCCGATTTTCCATAATTTCCTTTTATTTCGCATTATTAACTTTCGTAATGTCTTTGCTAAGTTTAATTGCCATTTTTTCTCATCTTAAATTTGAAAATGAAGTTAGTTAACATATCATCCTGTCATTTCTATCCTTAACTCGTTCAGTTTTAATGTAAGCACTTTGTTTTTAAGCAAGCACTGCCTTGAATATGACACATTTACAAACTGGGATGAGTTGAATTTGCAAACCTTCAAGAAAGTATTTCTAAGTAGAATCAATATAAATTAGTCAAGTGTGTGTAGTGGTCAAATTTGGTTCAAATTTCTCCAAAAAAACTCGTTGGACCTACATAATTAGTTTGAGTTTGCTTGATTCGACTTTGTTTGAATGACCCAATTGGATCTAATAAAAATTACTTGATTTAGTCTAACTGCAATGGCTTGATATATGTCTGGATAAATATAATTGCTTGCAACCGGTTACCAAAAAATAAGTACATTTAACATGTCATATTTTTCAGTGCAGGAAGGAGGCTAAAACCAAAGACGGTTCAGGAACCGAAATGTAGCCTACTAGAGCACATTTGCTAAAAACACCATGGGTGCAGAAGTCTGTCGCGTCCGGAAGTTTACTCTGTACAACTCTTTACCAGCTAGTAGTTACCATTAGATACAGAAATTCACACACAATTTTGTGCTTATTTTAATAACATTAAATCAGTCTAGGGTGTCATAGGCTATCCTACTTTCTAGTTAATCAAGCTGCGTCAGTTTAATTATTACCATTATACGAAACTCACTACAAACGTCTCATCTAATACAACACGAATCTCGTCGAACAGAAATATTTCACCTACTTGTTTTGTGTCCGTCTTCTGATTCTCACAGAATCCCCTCAGCCTCTCTTCACCGCGCGTCTTTGAAATGGAGGCGCTGGTTAACACCGGATATCACCTCTGGTGACAGACTATGACAAGAGCCGACAAAAACAAGTTATCTTTTGCGTAACCAAGAGAGACATTAAGATATGACACAAACCTTTAATACGTGACCCTGTCGGAAAACAAGTTGATAAGTGAAGCGGAGATGTAGGCTACGGTGAACCAATCATATATGTAAACTGCTTCTATTTCCAATCGGCTCCCATAGACATGAATTACACCATCTCGGTCCATTTTGCTGAGATGGGCGCCGCTGAACTTTCATTTCCGTTCCTATAGAGTAAACTCTAGTGTAGACGTCGAGCGGACAAAGTTGATAAGTGAAGCGGAGAACGCAGATTTAGGCTAAAACTAGAGAGCTAACCCATTTAGGTAACGTCAGACTACGCAAACAAACAGTAGTCTAAGCAAGCAGTGGTCAAATCTTGCTAGTTTGCGAACGTATGTCACCCCTAAACGCGCGCCTTATAACTTTGCTTCAAATGCAATGGAACTATATTTTATATTATTTATATAATATTTGTCAAACTAACTTCTGGTATTTCCAGATGTTTTGCACGAACATTTCTGAAGTTCCGGAATTCTCCATCTCGAACTCCATGTATATAAATAATTCGAAGATGAGGCTGTAGACCTAACATCCATCTACGAATTAAGCCCAACACTTTGATAATTGCCTACCCCTATTCTAACTGTAGCACAACCATTTAGAAGCTAGACTGATTTATTTAGTGTATTTAAGAATTGCAGTCCTGTTATATCCACTTAAAATGCTCCTTATGGTGCACGCTGATCTTTCGTCAACCTACCTTCGTTTCTTTGTCGTTGAAAGGCAGTCTGCCAAATAGGCTAAACTAAATGGAGCGTCTAGTAAAGTGAAGTTTTATTTTCACTTTGGTCTGGGCTGACGATGTGGCTGATTGGCTCGACTAGTTTAAAATGTCTAAGAGGATGTGGTCAAAAACAGAATCGAACGAGTTTTCCCCAGTATGGCGGCGCACGGAGCAGTTCAAAAGTGACTTGTAATATTCTATCAAAAATAACATAATATTCAAAGATACAAAAATCGTATGATGTAGTCTAAAATACTGGCAATAGCACACAGTCTTATCTAGACGTTACCATCAGCATGCGTGATAGTTTTTTTACGAGCCAACAGGGATGGAGTAAAGTTTGTTCCACACAACTGAAGTTGAAGTACATCAAAATGTGCTAAAAATAATAATAATAATAAACTTGAAACGATTTAACACTACAGCTTAGCTCTTTAGGCTAATCAGGTCATTATTATTTATGTAGCACTCTGTGGTGTGTGAGACTGTGCATCACATTTAAAGACGACTGTTGCGCTGACTGTGCTGGCACACTCTTTTTGTGTGTGGAAGGGGGTGACACACACACACACACACACACGCACACTGCACAGGTACAGTGGGCCTGCGGTCCACCTAGGATAGGGGCGAGTGAGGGCGACGTACGTGAGACATCATGTTAGAAGCTGAACCTGGCCAAAACGGAACTGATGGTCTTTCCAGCCAAACAGGCCATCCACCACAACATCAGCATCAATATTGACTCCTTGTCTCTTGTTCCATCCAAAACAGCAAGAAACCTCGGGGTCATTATTGATGACCAACTGACTTTCACGGACCACATTGCCTCTGTCTCTAGGTCCTGCCGCTTTGCGCTATTCAACATCCGCAAAATCAGGCCGTACCTAACCCAGTATGCCACCCAGCTGCTGGTGCAAACCTTGGTGAATTCACGCCTTGATTACTGCAACGCCCTCCTAACGGGCCTGCCGGCTTGCGTGGTGAAACCACTACAAATGATCCAGAACGCGGCGGTGCGTCTGGTGTTCAACCAACCGAAGAGGGCACACGTCACCCCGCTACTCATTGACCTCCACTGGCTGCCTGTAGCTGCTCGCATTAAGTTCAAGTCACTTATGCTTGCCTACAGAGTGCTTGATGGTTCTGCTCCCACCTACCTAAATGCTCTTGTAAGGGCAAATGTTACACCCAGGATGCTGCGCTCTTCTAGTGAGCGTCGTTTGGCACTGCCATCTGTGCAAGCACGGCAGTCCAGACTATTCTCATTTGTAGTTCCACGTTGGTGGAATGAGCTGCCCAGCACTACCAGAGCAGGGGCGTCCCTCTCTACCTTTAAGAAGCTTTTGAAGACCCAACTCTTCAGAGAGCACTTCCCGTCCTAACTGGCACTTCGACTAGTGCGTAACTTGCAATTACAGCAGTTACACTTCTGCACTCTTTCTTTCTTTTTATTTAATTTTGTTATATTTCTAATGTAAAGTAGTATTTATTTATTGTTACACCAGGTTCTATTGCTCGTAGCTTGAATATTCTCTCCCTTGTACGTCGCTTTGGACAAAAGCGTCTGCTAAATGTAAATGTAAATGTAAGTGTTTCCACTCTAGTGGCCAACAGTGGTAAAGCAATGCGTGCAGACTTAATGTACAGTCTTCTCATACTCGTCATCGTGTCGAACGCTGAGTCCAAAATGTTCCCTCAGTGGATTTAAAAGACGCGGTTCCTGTCCAAATGTGCTTCTCTCTGTCTAGTTAGCGTGCCTCACTGTCCAGTTTTTTTTTTACGTTGGGTGACACCATTGCCAGGTGCCCTGCCTGACAGGTGATCTGTAGGCTACATGATGGCCATATAAGTATGCCCAACATTTAAGATAAATTAAAACACAATATAACTACAGAGAAAAAAGTATATATTTGTTTGCCTTCATTTCACCGCATAAGGGAACACAATGTCGCTATGTAGGCCAACCGAGGGTTGGCGCTTTAAACGACTATTTCTCAAACCTGCGACTGTACAATTTCGTTGTTCAAAAACAAAAAAATAGCTGTTTTTTTGCCCATTTTCCTAACCACAATCTGGCCCTGCATCGTTAATAAAGGCTCATTTAGCAGCATCTGTTTACAGTTTGTCTATTTCATTCTTCAGGTCCATTAACTTTCATTTCTCGATTTCGTAGAGATTTTCTTTAGGCCTATTCAATGAAACATTCAAATGTTCCATAATTTCCTTTTCTTTCGCATTACTAACTTTCTTAATGTCATTCATTTGATTAGGTGTAGCAGGACCCTTTGTATTCTTAATCTTGATTGCACAATGGGGAAATGTAATACAAAATGATTACCACAACGCAGACTGGCCTCTGTTTTCAAAGGTTGCAATTTAAACCCGTCCGATATGGCCGCAGCAGAGCGGTTTTACTCTCTAGTGAGGATATGTGATTGCACATTTGTAGGCCTATTTTTCCTAAATAGCCTGAAATATTGTATGAACATTTTGAGGGGCCCTTTGAGTAGGTGTAGCCCCAGGGCCCTTTGTATTCTTAATCCGGCCCTGTAACATAATTATGGCCCTTTCGTAGAGCCTACAGCACATGGGCATTACGCCATTTTAGTGTTAAACGTTTGGAAGCTCTGTACCACATATTTATCACGGACGTATTGTGCGTGTGCTTCCTATGTTTTTACAGACATTTTCCATATGGGATACCAGGAGAAAACCATGCGAATGCTAATTTTTGACGTTCTCCAAGAAACGGTTTACTCAAATGTCGGTCAAATGTTCTGGATGTAGGCTGGGTTAAATGCTTTCTGAAACCACAGTGTTGGCCTACCTACCGCGTAGGTAGACTGATTTATTTCGTATATTTAAGAGTTGCTCCTTATGGTGCACGGCACGCTGATGCTCAACTTACCTTCGTCTCTTTGTAGTTGAAAAGCAGGCTTCCAAGTAGGCTAAACAAAATGGAGTGTCTAACGTAAAGTTTTAGTTGACCTTTGGTCTGGGCTGACGAGGTGGCTGATTGGCTTGTCTAGTTTCAAATGTATAAGAAGACGTGGTCAACAGAATCGAACGAGTTTTCCCCAGTATGGCGGCGCACGGGGCCGTTCAAAGGTTAATTGTATTTATTTCGTGAATGGAAAATATAGCCTATAATTTTCAATTAAGTAGGTTGGTCTCTTGTCGATGTAATTATTATTATTGTTTGCCAGTTTAATACGGCCACTAGGCCTTTTCTGTTACGCTTCTGAGTTGTCTGCTCCCCAGCGCTTGAGTTCAGGTGTGCTTGTGGGCGGGGCCGCCCCTGATCAGATGATGGGCTACACTGGCGCGCAGGTGAAGCCGTGGCCTTTTTAGGAGCTGCTTCCGTTACCTGCTCTCTCTCTCTCTCTCTAACCTCGCCGTTGACTGGTCCGCTTTCCATTTGGAGAACACATTAAGAATATTTGTTTCGGCAACCCTAGGCCTTAACAGTCTACATTAAAATAGGTGTAGCCTTTACACAAAAGTGGAGTACACCTCTATTAAACGTGCTAGTAAATAGACTACCGTATTTTATTTATCTTGCCAGTGGTTGGTAAAGTATTAGCCCCAGCTCAATTCAACTATAAGAATGTGGTGAGGAACTCAACCTGTTACTGTCTTCTGATAGGCTGGTATTCCCAAATTTGACTCTTTCCTGTAGACATCTTACATTTTGCCTTTGAGCCCACAGATATGATGTTTCTTAATGTCAAGTCAAAAGCATCACTAGCGTAAGAAACTTGTTTCCGTGCGGTAGGTCAACATTTAAAGGAACTTTTTTTTAAATATAACTTTTGTGTTAATAATAAAGCACACTTAAAAAACAGTTTTCAAACTATTTCTGTAGTGTAGACTCTATTTCAGGCCTTTTCTTTCATTCGTCTGAAATTTCCCTGAAAATAATTGAAGGAATAAAAATTGTGCACCAAACATGACATTTACGCACTCAAACACTCACTCTCACACACACACAAACACACCTTGACAGCCTTTACAGACACACATTTATAGCCTAAATCTTGAATGAATCAGATCTTCAGTTAAAGTACATAAAAATGTCCCATTAATCATACTAAATTAGACAGATATTAATTTCATAGACCCACACGACCTACCATCTTCTGTCATTTGGGTCGAATATTTATTGGACTTAGTTTAATTAAAACAAATATGAATTGCTGTTGTTCTTTGCCTTTATGATCTGTCCACATCTTTCCCTTCCTCCAGACCTCATGTCTTCTATTGTGAAACCATTGGGCTATAATAAGCCTTCAAGGCGGTGTGCAGTTTTTAGCAATATATAGTACTCATAATTATGTTTTCATTAATGATTAATTACCTGTGACTACGAATCGTTGTGTTGTCGTAAGCCTGAAATGAGCCCTTCATATCTACATAGGGAGCGGGTCCTCTTCCACGGAACACGCAGTAACCCAGAACAGGCAAACCAAAACCCTGGCTCGAGAGCGGGCGTTTCGCGCTTATGGCATTGGACGGTTACAGTAGTCACTTGCGCATGCTTGTAAAGGGAAGGGTATTCAGCTGGTTGCAATTCAGAAACCTCGCCACTAGATGCCACTAAAAACTACAGTTACTTTAACTAATTGGCTATAACTAGCCAGTAATGATATAACAGAATTTATAACATAACCTGTCCTTTGTCTGGTCTACCAAAAAAAAAGCCAACTACAAAAAAGTCAACTACAAACAATACAGAATGCAGCAGCACGAGTCCTCACTAAAACATGGACGGAGTGCGCACATCACACCAGTCTTAATCACTGCACTGGTTACCTGTTAGTTTCAGAATAGATTTCAAGGTTCTCCTACTAGTCTATAAATCACTCCATAGTCATGCACCTGAATATATAACAGACATGCTCTCAAGGTACACACCCAGTAGATCCCTG
>NC_045160.1:29344802-29347302 GCF_900700415.2 Clupea harengus | reverse complement strand
AATCTGTCTTTTAAGGTTCTGCTTAACAAGCAGTTTTTCCTTGCATCTGTCGCCACTGTGCTTGCTCTGTAAAACGCCATGACACAATTTATAGTGTTGGCGCTATATAAATAAAATGTAATTTAACTTAAAATAATTACAGACAGGTTCAGTTGCTGAGGGCAGCTAATGCCATAATAACTAAGCTTTCCTTCAGCTTCAAACAGCTAAGGTTCAGCAAACCGCTCTTAAGAGAAACATTATCGCCTTCACTTTGTGTCCCGAAATTCACTAGGCTGTCAGGATTCTTCGCTAGACTGCAAACTTCAGTAGCGGAGATACGGTCCCCTGGCTATGGGGTTGTGCGCTGAGACCACTGCACAGAAATAGTCTCACGGTTACAGGTTATACCGTTATTGGGACAGGCGGTAACCTTATTTGCAATCCAATGATCACTTTCAATAACTTGATAGGATGCAATACTCACAACAAGTCCCCTCCAAACAGGTAGACGGAGTGTTTTTGAATTTACGATCACAACGGAAGCACGTACCCCGTCACGAACCTTCCGTAGTGAACACCAGCCCTCTCTCTATACGTTCCTACTGTGTCACTGACGACCCCGCCTCCTTTGGTTGCTAGGCTGGCTGCTTGTCTCCGTCTGTGTGTTTTGTGTTGCAGATGCATACACGCCAACACTACTGATTTACTGACTGCAACAACTCGCCGTAGTTTGGCATGTTAGTGTTCTTGTTAGTTGCTAATAAATGAATGGTGTTTTGGCTTTAACTCTGTGTGACCTTCCGTAATTTGCCATGGTCTGTGAGCCAGACGTGACAGTGACTCAAAGCTAATGTCACCTCCTTCTACTTTCCTCTATACAAGTCATCGGGAGTTCAAAGTCAAAGTCAAAGTCTGTTTTATTATCACACAGCACACAACAACACACACATGCATTTGGCGGCGACACAGGACACACACACACACACACACACGCATGCTGATGAGGTCGCCGGTGAAATTTTCCTTCTGCCTTTAACCCATCCTGAAGTCCTTGTCCTTCCTCAAGGGGCTCCAGGAGCAGTGGGCAGCCTTTTACGGTGCACGGGGACCAGGCCAAGTGTTCAGTCCAATCATGGTCAGGGACAGGACAGGAGAGCGATCTTTTTCTGTTTGCATGTTTTTGTGTTGGGGTTCTATGTGGAGGAAACCCCTTGTGAACACGGGGAGAACATGCAAACTCGACACAGAAAGGCCCGGGAGATAACCCACCTGAGCACTGAAGGTCTGGGGAGGACCTACCCCCCAGAGCCAACAGCGCCCAATGCGGGAATCGAACCTATGACCTTCTTGCTGTGAGGCTACAGTGCAAGCAACTGAGCCACCGTGCCACTTAATCATTTTATATATATATTCAGTGTGTGTGTGTAGTGACTGAGTTTATGTGTGTATAGTTCCAGGGCTGGATGGGTGTGTAGGTGTGATATGTGTGTGTGTGATATGTGTGTGTGTGTGTGTGTGTGATATGTGTGTGTGTGTGTGTGTGTGTGATATGTGTGTGTGTGTGTGTGTGATATGTGTGTGATATGTGTGTGTGTGTGTGTGTGTGTGGGTGTGATATGTGTGTGTGTGTGTGTGTGTGATATGTGTGTGTGTGTGTGGGTGTGATATGTGTGTGTGTGTGTGGGTGTGAAGTGTGTGTGGGTGTGATATGTGTGTGATAGGTGTGTGATGTGTGTGTGTGTGTGTGTGAAATGTGTGTGTGTGATATGTGTGTAAGCTCTCTCTTGCCGCCTCTAAGGTTATTCTGATGTTTGAAATGGCTTCAGACAGGGGCGGCTTGTCCATGAGGGTGATTAGGGCGACGCACTGCCTACGGGAAAAGGGAATAGAAAAAGAAAAAAAAATCCTGAAATTCCTGCAATTTTCTTGGAAGTCGCTTTGGATAAAAGCGTCTGCTAAATGACTGAATGTAAATGTTGTATTTTTCGGATTCTACCACTAGATCGTCTGATCCACAGACATGTATATACAGTATGTCTATGGTCTGATCTGCCTTTGAATGTCATTGTCCAATCAGGTAACAGCCAGGCAGTCAAGGCAAAAGTCATGCTTCAAATGGCCCCGCCCCTTCTGGGCGATTTGGGGCGAAATGAAAATCACCCCAGACCTCTCCCATTGACTCCCATGTTAAATCCATTTTTTTTCACAAAACAGAGCTCTCAATGCATTCTCTATGGCTTCCGGGAGGGCTCGCCCCTCCATGTCGTGTCATAAGTAGTGGACGTAAAAGCCTATACGAACGTCATACAGCTTCAACAGAGGCGTATTCTGTCAAGATGGCTCCTGTTCAGGGCAACAACTCGATTCGCTCTTTGACAGAAACTCCTTTTTAGTTGGCGTACTAATGAAGATAAATTGACAACAAAACAATTAGGACTTCCTAGACCAAATGTATCCATTCGACAGGTTTCTACAAAGGGAGGGAAATCCTATATCCAAGAATTGGAACGAAAGAAAA
>NC_045160.1:29337302-29339802 GCF_900700415.2 Clupea harengus | reverse complement strand
CCAGACGGTGCAAAGTGCAGGACATTTGCTGAAGTGTTTGGCTCAGCGAAGACCATGTGCGAGGTCATTTGGTCTAAGTCTTACAGGTATTAAAGTGTGTGTGTGTGTGTGTCTGTGTGTGGATGAATGTGTGTGTGTGTGTGTGTGTGTGTGTGTGTGTGTGTGTGTGTGTGTGTGTGTGTGTGTGTGTGTGTGTGTGCGTGTGGATTAGATTAGATTAGATTCAACTTTATTGTCATTGCACAGAGTACAAGCAACGAAATGCAGTTTAGCATCCAACCAGAAGTGCAAAATAGCAAAAAGTGCAGAGTATGTGCATATTTAAAGTGTAGTAAGTGAATAAATAGATATGTACAGTAAGAAATAGATATGCAATATGAACAGTAATTGGGACAAGAATAGCAGCAATTGAAGTTAGAAGTGTAGGTATGATAAGTATATGTAAAGTGCAGGTGTAAGTATTAGTGGTGGTAATAAGTGAGATGAAGTGAAAGAGGTATTAGTAATATTATATTTAAGAGGTATTGTATGTTATAAGTACGATTAAGACAGTAATAAGTGGTAAAAAAAACATTCTGGTGCAAATGTTCAGTGGCTGGAGGAGGGTGTGGCAGTCAAGCCAGGGTGGAGGAGGGAAGTACAGTCACTGTGTGGGGGTGGGGGGCAGAGTTCAGTAGAGTGACAGCCGCAGGGATGAAGCTGTTCCTGAACCTGCTGGTCCGGGAACGGAGCACCCTGTAGCACCTCCCAGAGGGGAGAAGGGCAAACAGTCTGTGGCTGGGGTGAGAGCTGTCCTTTTCGATGCTGCGTGCCCTCCGCAGACATCTCTTGCTCTGGACAGCCTCAATGGTGGCGCTTGTGTAGCGGCCGTGGAGATCTCATGCAGGAGATAGTTTGATACTATAGCCTGCATGGAGAATACCAAAACAAATTCCTAGTATCTGTATACATGGCGAAATAAAGTTGAATTGAATTGAATTGAATTGAATTGGTGGGGAGTGAGGAACCGGTGATGCGTCGGGCAGTTTTCACCACCCTCTGCAGTGATTTACGGTCCGCGACAGAGCAGCTGCCATACCATACTGAGATGCAGTTTGTGAGGATGCTCTCTATGGTACAGCGGTAGAAATTCTCTAGAATCTGAGGAGACAGATGGGCCTTCTTCAGTCTCCTCAGGAAAAAGAGACGCTGGTGTGCTTTCTTTACCAGGGATGAGGTTTTGAGGGTCCAAGAGAGGTCCTCAGAGATGTGGACACCCAGGAACTTGAAGCTGGTGACACGCTCAACCTCCATCCCGTTGATATGGATATGGATGGGGATGTGTGTGCCAGCTTTCTTCCTGAAGTCCACAATTAGCTCTTTGGTCTTCTTGGTGTTGAGAGCCAGGTTGTTGTCGGCGCACCACACCGCCAGGTGCTGGACCTCTTCTCTGTAGGCCGACTCATCGTTGTCACTGATGAGGCCAATCACCGTTGTGTCGTCTGCAAACTTGACAATGGTATTAGAACCATGTACAGGTGTGCAGTCGTAGGTGAAGAGGGAGTAGAGGAGAGGACTTAGCACACAGCCCTGTGGCACGCCGGTGTTCAGGATGAGGGTTGAGGAGGTGTGGTTCTCTACCCTAACAGACTGGGGTCTGTTGGATAGGAAGTCCAGTATCCAATTACAGAGGGAGGTGTCGATACCCAGATCACTGAGTTTCGTGATCAGTTTGGAGGGGATGACTGTGTTGAAGGCTGAACTGAAGTCTATGAACAGCATCCTCACATAGCTGTTGTTGTTGTCCAGGTGAGAAAGGGCGGAGTGTATTGCCGTGGAAATGGCATCCTCCGTACTCCTGTTCTTGCGGTAGGTGAATTGGAAGGGGTCCAGGTAAGCAGGTTTTGAGGTGAGCCAGGACCAGCCTCTCGAAGCACTTCATGATGGTGGGGGTCAGTGCAACAGGGCGGAAGTCGTTTAGGCTCACTGCAGTGGAGTGTTTTGGCACCGGCACGATGGAGGTGGCTTTAAAGCACGTGGGGACAGCAGCTTGGGCCAGTGACAGGTTGAATATGTCAGTCAAGACCTCAGCTAGCTGCCCAGCACAGGCCCTGAACACGCGTCCGGGGATGCCATCAGGGCCAGCAGCCTTACGTGCATTAGTCCTGCTCAGTGCAGCACACACACACACACACACACACACACACACACACACACACACACACACACGTCGGTGGAGGAGAGTGTTAGGGGCTGGTTGTCTGAAGTAAGCACAGCCTTGATGGCAGCCTCCTGGTTGTCCCTGTCGAAGCGTGCATAAAAGCTGTTAAGCTCGTCAGGGAAGGAGGCATCACTGTTTTGGGGGTGGTGTTGGTGGGTTTGTAGTCTGTTATGGCCTGGATGCCACATGCGTCGGGGGTCGGAGTTGTTCTTGAAGTTCTTGATGTGTGTGTGTGTGTGTGTGTGTGTGTGTGTGTGTGGATGAATGTGTGTGTGTGTGTGTGTGTGTGTGCGTGCGTGT
>NC_045160.1:29283164-29295664 GCF_900700415.2 Clupea harengus | reverse complement strand
TGATTACATGCATCAGTATTATGATAAAAACACTAAATGAATGTATTACATGCATCAGTATTATGATAAGAAGACTAAATTAATTGATTACATGCATCAGTATTATGATAAGAAGACTAAATTAATTGATTACATTCATAAACGAACAGCAGAGCTTCTGAGAGCCAGAAATATAAATATTAAATATTCCATACGTCAGTGACCAACATGTCGGGTTCTCATCCTTTACAAAACTTTGTCTGAACGAAATTCCAAACAGTGATTTATTATGACTTAGGCCCTCCGCATCAGCTGCTTCTAAATGCAGATATACATGAAATAGCTTAATTAAATGACACCACGGGCCTGTTTGCAATGATAGCCGAGACGTCATCTAACCGTCGCCGGGCCCTGCAGCGGGAACCGTAGCCTACCTGTGGAATACGGGGCGGGCTGGTGCTCGCGCAGGGCGCCCAGCGTGCAGCTCGCGGAGCTGAGAGGGGGGCAGGCCGGGTTCGGCCCGAAGCCGCTCCGGATGGGGTTGTACTGGAAGCTGTTGGCCTGGCTGCAGGAGCTGAAGTCCGCGTAGGCCGACGCCTCCATGGCCGCCATGCAGGAGTCGTAGGAGTTCAGGTAGGAGTATCCATCCATCTTATACATGGGGTCCGTGCGGCCGCTGCAGCCTGCAGGCGCGGGAAGATAAAGTTCCGAAAACAAGGGGGGCGCGAGCTGGCGCTCGGCTCAGAGGAGCATCCGCTGCTCACGCGCTGTCCTCTCTGCGGTTCCCTTCGCTCCGCCGGTAACGACGCGGCACCTCTGCAGGGTCAACGGTGCTCGCTCGGCGTTTAGGGTTATTTTTGTGTAACTGTCAGACAGATAATTGTACCGCTCTCCGGTCTCTCGTTCGTGTGCGTGCTGCCTCACCGGTTACGTGCCACCGACTCCCCTCGTCACTTGCCTCCTTTGGCTTCCTTCGTGATCTCTCTCTCGCGCTCTGATCCTGTCTCTCTCTCTGTCTCTCTCAGTTTGACGGCTCTCTGCTCCGCCCGTGCTGCTCGCGGGGTGTTTATAATAAAGTCGGTAGTCCGCGAGACAATGCCGAGGCGGTGGTCTCTTTGCATGACAATGCCTTTGCGCCTCGAGCTGCGCCTCCCACTCCGCGCGCATTACTGATACCCCTTAACCCTTTCCGCGAGGTCCCCAGTATGTGGCGGCAGCAGCATCGCTGCGCGCGCTTCTGAAGGGGTTCCTGCCGTAGGAACAGTATCTCCAGCTCTGACCGCAGACCCGAGTGTTGTGAAGATGGAGCCTAAACGTTGGGTCGAACCCCTGATAAGGCCGTTTAAGCGGCGTGTTTTCACACGTTTCACGGGAATTAACCAATGCTATTTCTCATAGGCGAGGAAGTGTAACAAGTGAAGTGAGTGATTATGCCCCGTGTGTGTGTGTGTGTGTGTGTGTGTGTGTGTATCCCCTGACAGATAGCCAGTGTTAAACTACACCACGCCACTGTACAGGTTTCAGAAATGAAAGCGAGAGAAACCGAGAGAGGGATAGAGAGAGAGAGAGAGAGAGAGAGAGAGATGACAGTGTTGAGTTTAAAACCGCCACAACAGGGCTGCCTGGCACGCGCTACATTAATAGGCCTACTAAACTAATTACGAGCTCGAGTGATAAAGGAGCCACCGCTCGTGCCCTAGTCGCGTGGACACGGCTGAACGGAAATCAGACTAGCCCGTGCTCCGTTTCCACCCGTCAAGTTTGAAAAAAGTCAACCGTTTCCCGAAGCCGTACACACACAGTGTTGGATTGGAGACATACTATCCTTGATGACTGAACTCATTGGGGCACTCACCGAGAACGGATTCTTGACTCAGTGGTCGTGTCCTAACACATGGTTAGACCATCTAGCCTGGTCGTGTCCTAACTCATGGTTAGACCATCTAGCCTGGTCGTGTCCTAACTCATGGTTAGACCATCTAGCCTGGTCGTGTCCTAACACATGGTTAGACCATCTAGCCTGGTCGTGTCCTAACTCATGGTTAGACCATCTAGCCTGGTCGTGTCCTAACACATGAAGACCTTCCGAAACGGAGAAGATATCTGGCTTCTCACAGAACCACACATTGACAGACTAGTCCGTCTACGTGATCATTTTAATGACAGTGTGTCTCTTAAGGAGTCAATTGGACTCTAGTCCGTCTACGTGATCATTTTAATGACAGTGTGTATCTTAAGGAGTCAATTGGACTCTTAACTCTGTTATGTGCAGCCGTTGGGTTTATTCGCACAAATAAATGTCCTGGATGTCCACCACTATGTTGTCCTGTATTTTGTTTGCATTTGTTTATAGTTGCCACCAGTACAGGGAAGAATGGAATAAAAAGATGTACAAGGCCGGTAAGACACAAACTATCGGCATATAATCGATAGAATGTTGTACGACACGTTTTTCTCATTGACATTAAATCGTTGTTTACGTCTCCGAGCATGTTTTCAACATAACTACACAATGAAAGGCGAACACTGGTACTACAGGACTTCTGTCCAATTCTGTCACTTCTATTGGGATATTTCACACAATGTGTGTGTGTGTGTGTGGGTGTGTGTGTGTGTGTGGAGAGCGAGAGGGAGGGTGGAGAGGTTCTTATGTGCTTTGGCAAGAAAAGCCAGCTGCTTGTCACCGGCTCGTGATGTAGTTTGAACTGAAATCTATTCTAACTCATTTAAATGTCTTCAGTGGTCGCGATACAATCGCCTGCAAAACGGCCGTTATCACTGCCAATAGAGATGCGCGTGCAACCGTGTGTGGCGTAGACCGTATGAATGAAATGTTTAATCTCCAATATATTCTAAACTCCACGGGCACCGCACACACACCTCTCCGAGCTCTCGCGGCGGACCACGGAGGCCCGGGTGCTGTGCAGGACTGGATGTCTTTTTCGTGGCGCGTAAAATCAATTCCGGTGGCCTCTGTTCTCTCGCAGGTTATGTTTCTTGCTGCACGCGCGTTCGATCACTCCCTGTCTTTAATCAGATTTGCGCCCTTATACCCCTCGAGCGGAACGGGAAGACAGCCCCCGTCAGGCTCCGTGCTCTCCAGAACGGTCATTCTCGTGACAAGGTGACGGTAAAGCCTGGTCCATGAGTCATGTCTACAGAACTCTCCTCTCCTCCCATCTCATCCTCCTCTCCTCCCCTCTCCTCTTCTCCTCTCCTCTTCTCTCCCCTCTTTCCTGTTCTCCTCTCCCCCCTCTCCTCCTCTCCTCTCCTCTCCTCTTCTCTTCCCCCTCTCCTGTTCTCCTCTCCTCTCCTCTTCTCTCCCCCCTTTCCTGTTCTCCTCTCCCCCTCTCCTCTCCTCTCCTCCTCCTCTCCTCTCCTCTCCTCTCCCCCTCTCCTCCTCTCCTCTTCTCTCCCCCCTCTCCTGTTCTCCTCTCCTCTCTTCTCCCCCCTCTTAAACACCCATCTCGTGTTCTTCTCCTCTCCTCTCCCTGGGCCCGCTCCTCTCCCGGGGCATAAACAGCTGCTGCCACCATCCGCGCCTCCGCGTGCGCCCCATTCGTAACCAGGTTAGCAGAGTGCGACCCCGGGCGCTTTTGTCACGGTGCATTTAGGTAATTTGAGGCTGAAAGAGCTGGCGAGTCCAAAGACCTTGTCCCCAACACACACACACATGCACGCACACACACACGCACACACACACACACACAGATTGAGAGACAGAGACCCCATCCATCAACACAAACATATGCACACAGCAACAGCATGTTAACGGGTCCACCGGGCACGCGCTGCAGACGTGTTTAAGTGACACACAGACGGCAACAAGTGTCACCGCGCGCACCCTGCGGAAAGCTCGAGGACTTTAACATATTTTGAAACCAATGATACAGTAGTGAGCATTAGATCTCAACACCGCCCTTCCTGTCACACGGAAGCTCTGTGTCTAAAGCTTCCCTTTGGTCTGTGATAGGGGCCATGTCAGTACACACACACACACACACACACACACACACTCACACTCACACTCACATAGCACAAAAGGAGAAGATATTCGTGCGATCTGTTATATCTTAGAGCAATTATATATTCTGTTTTATGTATTTTCATTTTAGCCAGAACATTTATTTAGTTTGTTTGTGATTTCCAGAATCATCATTTCCTAAACACAATTTTTTTTTTAATTGAAATGTTGCATAATGTCTTAGCCTGTGTGTGTGTGGATGTTGGCGTCACCGCATACTATCTCCGACCGGGCCTTTGTGAACGGAATCGTTCTGCGCGGCTAACTCGCCTTGCCATCATTTTATTTCATGACCGTTGTGTCGACCGAATAGATAGATATATACTTTATTAATCCCGTGGGGAAATTCAAGTATCTTGCAGCTCACATAGTGACAATAAGTACAGACAATACGTACAGACAATACGATACAAACAGACAATACAATACAATACGGTTATGTACAGTGTAAGATAAGACGTATAGTGCAAAACAGTGTAGAGTCACATAGTTAGAGTTTGATGGCAGCTGGGACAAAGGACCCATGACGCTCAGTCCGTGAACGTAGCGCGTTGAGCCGCCCGCTACGGAGGCTGCTGGTCTGTCCTGCCAGGATAACACCCTGAAAGTGGACAGCAGTCGAACATGTTAAATACCATTTTTGTAAATGGACTGTAGTAATAATCCATCAATGCCATTATGCTATATTAATGGATCAATTCATTAATTCCTTCGTTTTTTTCGTTAGTTCGTTCGTTGATTTGGCCACTGAGCCGGAGAATAACGGGACACGTAGCAACCATAGCAACCATAGGCCACAAAACAACATCAGACAGAGAGCAGTCGCGAGGAAGCAGCTCTTGAGCGGCTCGGATATGAAGCAAGGCAGGGAATAATTTTCGTTCCATTGTTCGTTTTTCTTCGTTTAAGCACAATTAATATAGATATTTTGAACATTAGCAAATTATATTTCCCCAGTCTACAAGCCCAGAGATTTATATATAATTAAACATTCGCGCCTAAGCACATGCCGATGGAGCTAGTTCTGTAGCTAATCTATTTCAGACTATATTAACACCAGGTCATTCATCTGCAGGGCTGATAAAAAACGAAGTAAACGCTGCAAATAAAAAACGAGGTAAACATTTTTGAAACGGACATAACCGTTGCATCTGGTCTCTAATGAACTCGTCACTGGTCTGTGTCCTGTCTGTATCTTCCTCTCATGGCGCCCAAAAGGGCTGCACACAAACACACACACACAAAGGGAGAGTGTGTGTGTGTGTGTGTGTGTGTGTGTGCGTGTGAGAGAGAGATAGAGAGAGAGCAGACACACAGACAGACCGACAAACGCATAGGCTGTCAGATTGGACCACCCTCGAACTCTTTTTCCATCTGAACCCAGATTGTCGCTGTCTCATCCGGTTCTCCTCGCTCTCCTCTCTCTCTATCCACCAGACTCTCGCGGTCTCATCAATCTTCCGTCTCTCTCCTCCCCCCCCCCCCCCCCCCCCCGCTTCATTAGGCCAATCTGCATGCGCGAGCGATCGGTCATCATCCCACGTCTGACCATCTCACCGGGAAGCGCGAGGAGCTGAGACCCTGCGTTTGTGACGGGACAACCATCGGAAACGATTAATGTCAGAGAGACGACGCACGTGATGGTAAAAGCTAGTGGATCTCGATCAGGGCCCGAGGGGAAGGAGGATGCCTCGGCTCGAGCGAGCGGCCTAAAACCTTCCGCACACCACCCGGGACGGGCCTAAGCAGAGGCATTCTCCAGCTGTCAATCACAGCTCCAGGAGAACGCCCCCCGCCACGCTCCCCTCCGCCCTGTGTTGACACAGCGCTCGCGGAATGAGAAAGGCGTTTATGAATGTTACTGTGTCTGCTAATAGCCCAATGAATTTCAAAACGCTCCAGTTAAAGCCGCGCGCCTTTCAGCGTCGGGATTAAAGCTCGTTTTGAGAACAAACACGCGGGGGCAAGACTGGATTTGAAAGTCTGATGAGGGGCTCGGGTTAGCGCGCTCTCTTTGAAGGGATTAGCTGAGGCCCCGCGCGCACTGTTTAACACGAGTGCGGGTCAAGGCTCCTCGAGCTCAGCGCTGGCAACAGTTTAACTTCTGGCAAACTGACCTCTCACCTCGCCCCCAGACGGCTGTGGTGCTTTCTTCGGTGGGAGCGAGACTTTAGCAGAATCAGTTTTTCCCCCGCGCCTTTCAGCCCACTCGGCCTTGTAAACTTTTAGGCTCAGTGCCGTTGCTAGGACTACCTGTGCGACATCAGTCAGTGTGTGAACAAAAAAAACCTTCCACCTCCAAGGACGAGAAAGTCGGGTGGTTGTGGCTCGGGCTACTAAAGCGAAGGGCTGGAGTCGGTCTGTCTCGAGCCACGCCCCATCTGTATTCCCAAAACGACGTGCAGGAAAAAAAATGAAATTAGCTGCTGCTGCGCCGTTGCATTTTTATTAATCGTTTAGTCAAAAGCCGGCATAATGGAATATAAATAAGTCCACTAAACATTAAAAAACAGCTTTTTCCCGAGAAAGAGTTACCGTGGTCCCATGAGAGCGAGCGAGAGAGAGAGAGCGAGAGAGAGAGAGAGAGAGAGAGAGAGATGGATGGTGGAGTTTAAACTATTTCCTCCCAGCCCCTGTGCGCACAGCTGTAGAACCTGAAATGGTCGCGCGGAATAAAAAAGAGGAAAAAAGAGCAGCTCGCGCAGCTTGGCCAAACATGGTAATTAGATCAGCGAGCCTGGCCCCGCGCGCTCTGAAAGCCCGGCCCAACTGGCGGCCCGCTGGAGTTGTGGAAAGTTAATCAAATTAAATTCCCTCTAAACTAATTAGCCGGCAATCTGCCACGCGAGCTGTCCCAGAGCAAGGTTTGAATTAGGGAGAATGGATTTTTTTAGGGAAAGAAAAAAAAGAGGAGGACTCGCAGACAGAGGAGAGGAGAGAGGGAGGGAGAGGGAGGGGTGCAGGGAGGGAGGGGGAGAGATGGGATTCTTCTTTCTTCTGCTAATTTTGTGAAAAAGGAGCGCGCTGTTCACCACACCAGACTGTCACTTAGTATCTGGTTGGCCTCTCGTGCAGCTATCTGCTTTCTTGTTAACCGTCCGTGAAATGTCACGCGAGTCACTTAGGCTACTCGACAAAAAAGGAACTTTATTTAGAAGCTGCCACGCGAGCAAGCAAGTCCCTTTGACCCTACACACAACCAAGTTAACTTGAAATGAAAACGTCTAAAATATCATACCAATGACATCAAATACATTTTGAAAGGCACAAACATTAATTATTATTATTATCATCATTATTATTATTGATATTATTATTTAATAGTTAGGCTTATGTGTGTATAACCCTGTTCTGTGTGTGATTGTTGCTACTGTTTTTGTTGGCTACAGACGTCTATGCAGTAGTTGTTCTTTTTGTTAATAACGCAACCGGATTCTGGAGACATTTCCTCTGCTGCACCGCCACAGGCCGATATCACACACAAACACACACACACACACACACACACACACACACACACACACACACACAATCACCGCCACAGGCCAATATTACACCGGCCATGTTGGGTGCTCATGTCCGCGTGTCCATGGAGTTTTGCCACAGGCGCACGCATCCGCTCGAGATGAAGCAAATCGATCTCGCTCATGCTCTCTCCACTTTCACGGATTCATCCGATGGGAGCGCCACGAGCATCTCAAAGAAAGCCCCGTTAAGCACGCGGACAGAGATGATAATGACGAGGGGCGGCGGGGGGAGACACGGACCCTAGAGAGAGAGAGAGAGAGAGAGGCGCGCGAGTCTAGCCCTAGCTGAGTGTTTAACGCGCGGGCAGGTGACGGAAATAAAGATGAAAACAGATTGTGAGTGTGCGTGATAGAGGAGTGTGTAGTAAAAATCTGCAACCCACTATAGTTTAGATTCTTTCACTGGAACTCAGACTTATTTCATTTCACCTGAAACCCCATCTCCCATCCCTCTCTCTCACACACACACACACACACACTCTCAATCAGACACCCCATACCTTTGCAAAAATTATTGTTTTGCAAAAAAGATGTGTGACAGGGTGTCTGTGTGTGTGATTCTGAGGGTATGTTTGTGTCACAGTGTGTGTGTGTGTGTGTGTGATCCTGGGGGCATGTTTGTGTGACAGTGTGTGTGTGTGTGTGATTCTGAGGGCATGTTTGTGTGACAGTGTGTGTGTGTGTGCGATTCTGAGGGCATGTTTGTGTGACAGTGTGTGTGACAGTGTGTGTGTGTGTGTGTGATTCTGAGGGCATGTTTGTGTGACAGTGTGTGTGTGATTCTGAGGGCATGTTTGTGTGACAGTGTGTGTGTGTGTGTGTGATTCTGAGGGCATGTTTGTGTGTGTGTGATTCTGAGGGCATGTTTGTGTGACTGTGTGTGTGTGTGTGTGATTCTGAGGGCATGTTTGTGTGACAGTGTGTGTGTGTGTGTGTGTGTGTGTGATCCTGGGGGGTCCCCCTCATAGTCAGGGAGAGGACGGCTGAAAGCTGTGAGCGTTTTGCCATGCTAATTGCTCCCATCAGGAAGGTGTGTGTGTGTGTGTGTGTGTTCATTTGTATGACGTCCTGGTGTTTAGGAATGCCCCTCAGTGATTCCCAGTCTTTTCAGAACAGCCGTCCCTCCACACACACACACACACACACACACAAACACACACACACACACATTCTCTAATTCTTGGACAAATTCCCGTGTCGTGTACTGTCTCCTGTGGGAAAACTTACGAGGCCTGGAGAATTGCTGGAATTTTCTTCTGCACCCTGTCAATCAATAAACACAACCCACAAACAAGCAAGCCAGCACACACACACACACACACACACACACACACACACACACACACACAAGCAAGCCAGCACATCTCACACACACACACACACACACACAAGCAAGCCAGCACATCTCACACACACAGCCCACAAACAAGCAAGCCAACACATCACACACGCCAACTTACACAAACTAACGCGCACACACACACACCAACTAAGACGCACACACACAAATCTAACCCCACACAACTACATGACTAATTATACAAACACACACTTATCTAAATATGGAGGGCACATATAGACTCGTATGCAGACACACAAGAGTGCATACACACACACACACACACACACACAAGAGTGCACACACACACATGTGCAGTCATGCTATACACACACTCTCACACCACACACTCTCACACCTAAGCAATCCAGACACACCCAGTGTGTATAATGTTGTTTTTATTGTGATCTTCATTGGACTCCATTTCAGTTCCAGTGTAAGAGTGAACATCCTCCCCAGCCCTCGAGCAGTGGAAACCAGTTCACACTAAACCAGTTCACACTAAACCATGTGCAGTGTAAACCAGTTGACACTAACGTGTGTGTGAGTCTGTGTGTGTGTGTGTTCACCTCCAACACTCAGCCTTACACAAGGCATATGTGTGTGAGTGTGTGTGTGTGAGTGTGTGTGTGTGTGTGTGTGTGTGTTCACCTCCAACATTCAGCCTTACACAAGGCATATGTGTGTGGGGCTTGACAGACATGAAGGCAAAACACAATATAATTTATACGACTCAACAACAATAAATAAATATACATACATATACATATATATATAGAATTTTTATCTTTATCTATGTGGCAGCTTTATGTGAAGTCTATACACTTTTATTGCAGTTGTTTTTTTCAGGGTCACACATTTAAAGACGGGGGGCAGTATGTGTGTATGTGTGTGTGTGTGTGTGTGTGTGTGTGTGTGTATATGAGTGTGAGTGTGTGTGTGTATATGAGTGTGAGTGTGTGTGTGTATATGAGTGTGAGTGTGTGTGTGTATATGAGTGTGAGTGTGAGTGTGTGTGTGTGTGTGAGTGAAAGTGTGTGTGTGTGTGTGTTCACCAGGGGGGTTGAGTGGGGCAGGTGGCCCCAGATTTGGCATTAGTGGCTGGATGGGAATGGACCACCAGACAGAGCCACAGAGACAGGAACTGTGTGTGTGTGTGTGTGTGTGTGTGTGTGTGTGTGTGTGTGTGTGTGTGTGTGTGTGTGTCTGGTGTGTGTGGTGTGTGTGTGTGTGTGTGTGTGTGTGTGTGTGTGTGTGTGGGCTCCTGAGCAGGTTCTTCAGCGTATCACGGGACAACCCTGAGAGGACAGATTTGGAGCATTTAGGAGCTCAAAGCAGAACCAAGCCCCGCAAGAACATCACTCCTGGGATGGATCCAGAGTGTGTGTGTGTGTGTGTGTGTGTGTGTGTGTGTAGTGGTAGGCAACACACACACCAGGTCCTGTGTTGGTCCAGTACGGATGGGTACCGGGTCAGGACTGGATCGACTGTGGGATTGAAGCCCACAAACACGGCAGGAATCTGGCTCTGATCTGGCTCTGATGTGGCTGTGATGTGGCTCTGATCTGGTCTGGCAGGAATCTGGCTCTGATCTGGCTCTGCTACACCCCTGGGATCTGGTGGCACCCAGCCCCACCTCCTCCTTCTCATAGCAAGCAGGAATGATCGTCGTGACAACACAAACACAACACCATGGCAACACAGATCTCTAACCCTGAGACTCCACCCTCTTCATAAGCAGTCATGTTGGTACACACACACACACACACTCTCTCTCTGTCTGTCTGTCTGTCTTTCTCTTTCACACACACACACACTCGCTCTCTCTCTCTCTGTCTGTCTGTCTTTCTCATTCTCTCACACACACACACACACACACACAATAATCTGTACATGTCACACACACTCATCCATCCTCTGAAATCTTCTGTCTCTCTCTGTCTTCAACCTTTTTCGCTCTCTTTCTGTTTTTCTCTCTCTCACTCTCTCTCTCTCTCTCCATCTCAGTGCTCTCTCTCTCTGTCTCCATCACTCTCTCTCTCTCTCTCCTTTCATCTCAGTACTCTCTCTCCATCACTCTCTCTCTCTCCATCTCAGTACACTCTCTCTCTCTCTCCATCTCAGTGCTCTCTCTCTCTCTCCATCTCAGTACTCTCTCTCTCTCTCTCTCCCTCTCCATCTCAGTACACTCACTCTCTCTCTCTCTCCATCACTCTCTCTCTCTCTCTCTCTCCATCTCAGTGCTCTCTCTGTTCTCCCTGCTCCCCTGAAGGTAGAGTGGTGTTCCTGAGTCCAGTGAGGACTGCAGCTTCAGTACCCAGCAGGCTAACTACAGGCCTAGAGGTCTTGTGGCTAACTACAGGCCTAGCGGTCTTGTGGTTAACTACAGGCCTAGCGGTCTTGTGGCTAACTACAGGCCTAGCGATCTTGTGGCTAAATACAGGCCTAGCGGTCTTGTGGCTAACTACAGGCCTAGCGGTCATCTGACATTTGACTTAAAGTTGTTCATGTTCAAGACTTCTGTGCAGTTAACTAACATCTGTTATGATGCCATATGTTTTTCTGAAGCAGTAACTTGAACATATTTCATGACTTTCTCAGTTTTCAAACGGAAGCGACACGATTATAAAGACCAACATTTGCTGTTAGAGGACAGTTAGATGTAGATGTATTTAAATGAAGTCATATGCTGCCATCTTCCACTCTTAAATACCTCTGACTAATGTGTGTGTGTGTGTGTGTGTGTGTGTGTGTGTGTTAGGGGAGACCATCCTGTCTTGGTTTGCTCCTCTAGCTGACATGAACTCTGTCAAGCTTTGAAGAATTATCGACACTGACTGCTTCTGTACCCAGCTCCTCACACGCACACGCACACGCACACGCACATACACACACAAACACACACACACAGAAACACACCAGCTCCATCTCCATCTCCAGCTCGAGGGATATGATTGGCTGGTGGCTGTCACGATGTGATGAAGGCATGAGATGTTTTTCCAGGTTGGCAACTCATAATGAGTGAACGAATGAATGAATGAATGAACGAATGAACGAATGAATGAATGAATGAATGAATGAATGAATGAATGAATGAATGACGTCACACACCATGACTACAACAACAAACTGGAGAAGGATGGAACCTGCTGAACTGATAGTGTGTGTGTGTGTGTGTGTGTTAGGGAGATGATAACTGATGGTGTGTGTGAGGTTTAGTGTGTGTGTGTGTGTTAGGGAGATAATGACTGATGGTGTGTGTGAGGTTTAGTGTGTGTGTGTTAGGGAGATGATAACTGATGGTGTGTGTGAGGTTTAGTGTGTGTGTGTGTGTGTGTGTTAGGGAGATAATAAACGTGGGTGTCCACGGCACGCGATATCGTGCTGCTCTCATTGGGATAGAATGGAAGCGATTTGCTGCCTGCTGAGGAAAAAAACATCTTTGCTGCCTGCTGAAAGTTGGGCATGCTTTAACTTTATGCAAATGAGAGCCATTTGCTGCATGCTGAGAGCCAATCAGCTCGGCGTGTGTGTGATTTGGAAGCCAACGTAGCTCATAGGGGCGGGAGTAATCAAAAATATCGAAACAAGATGGCGGAGTCTCGGGACTGTTACTGGGAAATATTTTATG
>NC_045160.1:29235664-29238164 GCF_900700415.2 Clupea harengus | reverse complement strand
AGGAAAGTGTAAACAGGGAAAAAAAACTAATATAATCGGATATTCTCAGACCCGTGTCAGTCCTCACTTATATGTGGAAATAAATCCGATATTAATCGGATATCTGCCAATGTGACTGCCATCTAAACGGACATATCCGAAATTCGAACGAACGAACTTCTACTTTTCCTGCATTTTAATGACGTATAGCGTTACTTTCACTGCACACCTGGCAGAGGAGCTGAAAGTGAAATGGAGGAAGAACGCTCAGGCCGGTGGACACCTGTCGAGGTCACCTGCCGAGGTCACCTGTCGAGGTCACCTGCCGAGGTCACCTGTCGAGGACACCTGTCGAGGTCACCTGCCGAGGTCACCTGTCTCTGCAGACCTCTAATAGATAGATTATTAGATTATAGATTCTTGTTTTGAAAGCAATAGATAGATTATAGATTATTGTTTTGAAAGCAATAGATACATTATTAGATTATAGATTATTGTTTTGAAAGCAATAGATAGATTATTGTTTTGAAAGCAATAGATAGATTATAGATTATTGTTTTGAAAGCAATAGATAGATTATTAGATTATAGATTATTGTTTTGAAAGCAATAGATAGATTATAGATTATTGTTTTGAAAGCAATAGATAGATTATAGATGATTGTTTTGAAAGCAATAGATAGATTATAGATTATTGTTTTGAAAGCAATAGATACATTATTAGATTATAGATGATTGTTTTGAAAGCAATAGATACATTATTAGATTATAGATTATTGTTTTGAAAGCAATAGATACATTATTAGATTATAGATTATTGTTTTGAAAGCAATAGATAGATTATAGATGATTGTTTTGAAAGCAATAGATAGATTATTAGATTATAGATGATTGTTTTGAAAGCAATAGATCGTGTGTGTTCCGTTGCAGCGCTGGCTGGTTGTTTTAGTAAGTAAACCCTCTTGTGTGCATGCGGGTTGGTTTGAGTGTTAAGCAAGTGTAAACACAAGTAAGATCTGGTGTGTGTGTGTGTGTGTGTGTGTGTGTGTGTATAAACACAGGTATCAGACATGGATCAATTTTAAAAGTAGATAGACTGGCAGTCAGAAAAATTGGATATAAGCAGAAACTTTAGAACAGGGCATCAATGTGTGTGAGTGTGTGAGTGTGTGTGTGTGATAAAGGCAAAAAAAATCAACTGGCCATTGCAGTCTAATATTAGTGAACCCTTCAATATTTCTTCAGAAGGGGTAGTGTACACACACAGCAGAGAGGCTATGCACACGGGCTATAGGAGACTATAGATCACACACACACACACACACACACACACACACACACACACACACACACACACACACACACACACGTGTCCCTGCCTGCGCCTGATCTGCCTGTGAGTCAGCTGACGGATCTGTCTGTTGAGTTGAGTACGTGATCTGGTGTGTATGTGGGCGTGGGTGTGTGTGTGTGTGTGTGTGTGTGTGTGTGTGGGCGTGGGTGTGGGTGTGTGTGTGTGTGTCTGTTTAGTTGAGTATGTGATCTGATGTGTGTGTGGGCGTGGGTGTGTGTGTGTGTGTGTGTGTCTGTTTAGTTGAGTATGTAATCTGATGTGTGTGTGGGCGTGGGGGTGTGTGTGTGGGTGTGTGTGTGTGTGTCTGTTTAGTTGAGTACGTGATCTGATGTGTGTGTGTGTGTGTGTGGGCGTGGGTGTGTGTGTGTGTGTATGTGTATGTGGGTGTGGGTCTGTGGTACGTGATCTGTTGCGGAAAGCCAGCCCTCTGACTGCCTCTTATCCCTGCTGGGTAAACTTGGTGTGGGTGTGGGTGTGTGTGTGTGTGTGTGTGTGGGTGTGGGCATGTGTGCGCTGATCACTGCTAGGTGAACTTGGTGTGTGTGTGTGTGTGTGTGTGTGTGTGTGTGTGTGTGTACATTTATCCCTGCTGGGTAAACTTGGCTCCTTACCCCAGAGTCAGGACTTGGACCTTAAGTAGAGACTGCCTGCCTGTGTGTGTGTGTGTGTGTGTGTGTGTGTGTGTGTGTGTGTGTGCACATTGCTCAGTAGGCCAAGTGAGTGTGTTTGCAGTGGGGGATAGGTATGTGTGTTTGTGTTGGAAGCCAGGTGTGTGTGTGTATCCGCGTTTACTTAGCAGCGTATGTCCGGGTGAGCTAGGCCGCAGGCAACAGTGGTTGAAATAGAATAGTTTGAAGAGGGGGATGTGTGTGTGTGTGTGTGTGTGAGACAGAGTGAGTGTGTGACGCTCAGTCTGGGAGCTGAAGGTCAAGCACGTAATGTGTGTGAAAGAACTCGATAGTCGAGACGGTCTTTCTTTCTGTGGGTAAATCCAGCGTCTTGTGTGCTGTTTTCTGGCGTTTTCATAGCAAAGCAATGTTAGCGCTTTTATAGCGTAGCATTGTCAGCGTTTTCATAGCGTAATGAATGTGTGTTCGGGCTCATGGAATCCCCTAGCTCTTGGCTTCCAGCTCAGTTAGCTGAGATTATAGTCTGTAAACCTTGTTCG
>NC_045160.1:29149490-29151990 GCF_900700415.2 Clupea harengus | reverse complement strand
CAGACACACAGACACACACTCATATACATGCACATATGTAGACACACACACACACACTTATATACATGCAAATATGTAGACACACACACACACACACACTTATATACATGCACATATGTAGACACACACACACACACTCATATACATGCACATATGTAGACACACACACACACACACACACACACACACCCGGAAAGTCTGCACACCCCTTTCACCTTCTTCATGTTTTATTACATTACAGACATATTCTACAATACATTGAGTTTATTTTCATATTCTACAATACATTGAGTTCATTTTTTTTGTCTCAAACATGTGAAAACAGGTTTTTAAAAAAATGCAATTTTATTTTACCCTTATCCTAATACTTGGTTGCTGCACCTTTGGCAGTGATAACAGCTCCAAGGCGTCTTGGGAAAGAAGACACACTTGTTTCTGGACATATTTGCCCCTTCCGTCGGTACACAGCCATTTTCAGCCAGCGCCATACTTCTCTGTAGGGGTGGTATTAGCCAGGTGATGATGCCATGCTGGTGATGGGTGGTGCCATGCTTCACTGTAGGGATGGTATTACCCAGGTGATGATGATGATGATGATGCCATGCTGTAGAGTGGTATTAGCCAGGTGATGATGCCATGCTGGTGATGGGTGGTGCCATGCTTCACTGTAGGGGTGGTATTAGCCAGGTGATGATGATGATGATGATGATGCCATGCTGTAGAGTGGTATTACCCAGGTGATGATGCCATGCTGGTGATGGGCGGTGCCATGCTGTAGGGGTGGTATTACCCAGGTGATGATGCTTCACTGTAGGGATGGTATTAACTCTTCCAGCCCCAAGGTGCCCCGTGGGGCAGTTGGTGGTATTTTGATTAATACATTTAAAAATCTCTGCAAGTTTTTTGTCCTAGAAACATAAAACTAACACCCACAGCAACCTTGAACCCTTTTCTTTTAAAATATGTAAAGTTTGTCAACATAGTCAAAAAAAGGCCGTAGGGGTGGTATTACCCAGGTGATGAGCGGTGCCATGCTTGACTGTAGTGTGTCTGGTTTCCTCCAGAAGTGACGCTTGGTATTCAGGCCAAAAAAGTTCAATTTTGTTCAAATCTTCATTCTCATGGTTTGAGAGTCCTCTAGGTGCCTCTGGGCAAACTCCAAGCGGGCTGTGATGTGCCTTTTACTAAGGATGGGCATACCGTCGGGCCACTCTACCACAAAGGTTTCCTTACCCTTCTCCAGATCTATGCCTTGACACAACCCTGTTCCTGAGGTTTCCATACCTGTTACGTTCCGGCCGGCTCGTGACCGAAACAATAACGCTTGGAGGCAGATGACAACGGGCTTCTACAAGAGTCACGCGTTTATTCCATACAATTTAGAACTCAAAGGCGACGTGTCTAGGGGTTTGACGTCTGTACGCTGAGATAGTCAGCCGAGAGAGAGAGAGAGAGAGAGAGAGAGAGAGAGAGAGAGAGAAAGAGAGAGAGAGAGAGAGAGAAAGAGACAGGTGTCCACTGGTCCTTTATCCTCCACACTTCCCCAGGTGTGGATAATCAGTCCATCAATGACACTCGTCATCCCCACTGTAGCCTGCAGGTCACGCATGGCCACTGCAATGTCTGCAGGGGCGCAGGGGGTCGTAACAATACCCTTCTCCAGATCTATGCCTTGACACAATCCTGTTTCTGAGGTTTCCGTACCCTTCTCCAGGTCTATGCCTTGACACAATCCTGTTTCTGAGGTCTGCAGATAAATCCTTTGACCCCATGGCTTGGAGTTTGCTCTGACATGCACTGTCAGCTGTGGGACCTTATATATGCAGGTGTTGGCAATCCACAATCATGTCCAATCAATTGAATTGATCACAGGTGGACTCCGATTAAGTTGTAGAAACATCTCAAGCCGTATCGGTGGAAACGAGTGTCATATCAAAGGGTGGGCAGACTTGTGTACATATGATATTTTACATTTAGATTTTTAATAAATTAGCATAATGTCTAAAAACCTGTTTTAAAATTGTCATTATGGGCTATTTTGTGTAGAATTTTGAGACGAACAGATGAACTCAACCTATTGTAGAACATGTCTGTAACGTAATAAAACGTGGAGAAGGTGAAAGGGGTGTGCAGACTTTCACACACACACACACACACACACACACACACACACACACACACACTCGTGTACATGCTCACAAATAGGAAAGGAGACCACGTGTGTGTGTGCGTGCGTGCTGCGTGTGTGTGTGCGTGCGTGCGTGCGTGCGTGCGTGCGTGCGTGCGTGCGTGCGTGCGTAAAATGATTTTGTCCCTTTTCTTAACAGGTGGTTGGAGACAAAGTTCTTGAGGAAGAAATCAGCTTTCCAGTAAGTACAATGAAACACATGTATTCTCTTTCATACACACACACACACACACACACACACACACACACACACACAACAGACAATTCCATCCTCTTTTTTTCTCAAGGCCTCCTGATTTTAAGAAACAAGAG